>NW_027043283.1:0-229133 GCF_036013475.1 Columba livia
TTTTCTTTCTTCTTTCTTTCTTACTTCTTTCTTACTTCTTTCTTTCTTCTTTCTTACTTCTTTCTTACTTCTTTCTTACTTCTTTCTTACTTCTTTCTAACCTCTTTCTTACTTCTTTCTTACTTCTTTCTTACTTCTTTCTAACTTCTTTCTTTCTTCTTTTTTCTTCTTTCTTTCTTCTTTCTTTCTTAATTCTTTCTTACTTCTTTCTTACTTCTTTCTTACTTCTTCTTTCTTCTTTCTTCTTCTTTCTTCTTCATTCTTTCTTCTTCTTCTTTCTTACTTCTTTCTTTCTTCTTTCTTTTCTTTCTTTCTTACTCTTTCTTACTTCTTTCTTACTTCTTTCTTACTTCTTTCTTACTTCTTTCTTACTTCTTTCTAACTTCTTTCTTACTTCTTTCTTCTTCTTTCTTACTTCTTTCTTACTTCTTTCTTACTTCTTTCTTACATCTTTCTTACTTCTTCCTTACTTCTTTATTACTTCTTTACTACTTCTTTATTACTTCTTTCTCCTTTCTTTCTTTCTTCTTTCTTAAATCTTTCTTTCTTCTTTCTTACTTCTTTCTTTCTTCTTTCTTACTTCTTTCTTACTTCTTTCTTCTTTCTTTCTTTCTTCTTTCTTACATCTTTCTTTCTTCTTTCTTACTTCTTCCTTAGTTCTTTCTTACTTCTTTCTTACTTCTTTCTTCTTTCTTTCTTAATTCTTTCTTACTTCTTCCTTCTTTCTTTCTTCTTTCTTTCTTCTTTCTTACTTCTTTCTTACTTCTTTCTTACTTCTTTCTTCTTTCTTACTTCTTTCTAACTTCTTTCTTACTCTTTCTTACTTCTTTCTTACTTCTTTCTTACTTCTTTCTTACTTCTTTCTTCTTTCTTTCTTCTTTCTTACTTCTTTCTTACTTCTTTCTTACTTCTTTCTTACCTCTTTCTTACTTCTTTCTTACTTCTTTCTAACTTCTTTCTTTCTTCTTTCTTTCTTCTTCTTTCTTACTTCTTTCTTTCTTCTTTCTTACTTCTTTCTAACTTCTTTCTTTCTTCTTTTTCTTCTTTCTTTCTTCTTTCTTAATTCTTTCTTACTTCTTTCTTACTTCTTTCTTACTTCTTTCTTTCTTCTTTCTTTCTTCTTTCTTTCTTCATTCTTTCTTCTTCTTACTTCTTTCTTACTTCTTTCTTTCTTCTTTCTTTTTTCTTTCTTTCTTACTCTCTCTTACTTCTTTCTTACTTCTTTCTTACTTCTTTCTTACTTCTTTCTTACTTCTTTCTTACTTCTTTCTTACTTCTTTCTTACTTCTTTTACTTCTTTCTACTTCTTTCTTACTTCTTTCTTTCTTCTTCTTCTCACTTCTTTCTAACTTCTTCTTACTTCTTTCTTACTTCTTTCTAACTTCTTTCTTCTTCTTTCTTTCTTCTTTCTTTCTTCTTTCTTTCTTCTTTCTTACTTCTTTCTTACTTCTTTCTTTCTTACTTCTTTCTTACTTCTTCTTACTTCTTTCTTACTTCTTTCTTACTTCTTTCTTTCTTACTTCTTTCTTCTTCTTTCTTTCTTCTTTCTTTCTTACTCTTTCTTACTTCTTTCTTACTTCTTTCTTACTTCTTTCTTACTTCTTTCTTACTTCTTTCTTCTTTCTAACTTCTTTCTTTCTTCTTTCTTTCTTCTTTCTTACTTCTTTCTTACTTCTTTCTTACTTCTTTCTTACTTCTTTCTTACTTCTTTCTTACTTCTTCTTTCTTACTTCTTTCTTACTTCTTCTTTCTTCTCTTCTTTCTTCTTCTTACTTCTTCTTTCTTCTTCTTCTTACTTCTTTCTTACTTTCTTTCTTCTTTCTTACTTCTTTCTTACTTCTTTCTTACTTCTTTCTTACTTCTTTCTTACTTCTTTCTACTTCTTTCTTACTTCTTTCTTACTTCTTCTTCTTAACTTCTTTCTTCTTTCTTACTTCTTTCTTTCTTCTTTCTTCTTTCTTACTTCTTCTTACTTCTTTCTTACTTCTTTCTTACTTCTTTCTTTCTTCTTTCTTCTTCTTTCTTCTTCTTTCTTACTTCTTTCTTACTTCTTCTTTCTTCTTCTTTCTTTCTTCTTTCTTACTTTCTTCTTCTTTCTTACTTCTTTCTACTTCTTTCTTACTTCTTCTTACTTCTTTCTACTTCTTTCTTCTTTCTTTCTTCTCTTCTTTCTTCTTCTTTCTTCTTTCTTACTTCTTTCTTACTTCTTTCTTACTTCTTCTTACTTCTTTCTTACTTCTTTCTTACTTCTTTCTCTTCTTTCTTTCTTCTTTCTTATCTTTCTTTCTTCTTTCTTACTTCTTCTTCTTCTTTCTTACTTCTTTCTTCTTCTTTCTTCTTTCTTCTTCTTTCTTCTTCTTTCTTTCTTCTTCTTCTTACTTCTTTCTTCTTCTTTCTTACTTCTTTCTTCTTTCTTTCTTCTTCTTTCTTACTTCTTTCTTCTTCTTTCTTCTTTCTTCTTCTTTCTACTTCTTTCTTTCTTCTTTCTTTCTTCTTTCTTACTTCCTTTCTTACTTCTTCTTCTTACTTCTTTCTTCTTTCTTTCTTCTTTCTTCTTCTTTCTTACTTCTTTCTTACTTCTTTCTTACTTCTTTCTTACTTCTTTCTTACTTCTTTCTACTTCTTTCTTTCTTCTTTCTTTCTTCTTTCTTCTTTCTTACTTCTTCTTACTTCTTTCTTACTTCTTTCTTACTTCTTTCTTCTTCTTTCTTTCTTCTTTCTTCTTCTTACTTCTTTCTTACTTCTTTCTTACTTCTTCTTACTTCTTTCTTCTCTTTCTTCTTTCTTTCTTCTTTCTTCTTCTTACTCTTCTTACTTCTTCTACTTCTTCTTCTTCTTCTTCTCTTCTTCTTCTTCTTTCTTTCTTCTTCTTCTTACTTCTTTCTTACTTCTTTCTTTCTTCTTCTTTCTTACTTCTTTCTTCTTCTTTCTACTCTTTCTTACTTCTTTCTAACTTCTTTCTTACTTCTTCTTACTTCTTTCTCTTCTTCTACTTCTTCTTCTTACTTCTTTCTTCTTCTTCTTCTTACTTCTTTCTTACTTCTTTCTTACTTCTTTCTTTCTTACTTCTTTCTTTCTTCTTCTTCTTACTTCTTCTTTCTTCTTTCTTACTTCTTTCTTACTTCTTTCTTACTTCTTTCTTCTTCTTTCTTACTTCTTTCTTCTTCTCTTTCTTTCTTCTACTTCTTACTTCTTTCTTCTTCTTTCTTACTTCTTTCTTACTTCTTTCTTCTTTCTTTCTTCTTTCTTTCTTCTTTCTTTCTTACTTCTTTCTTACTACTTTCTTTCTTTCTTCTTTCTTTCTTCTTCTTCTTACTTCTTTCTTACTTCTTTCTTTCTTCTTTCTTTCTTCTTCTTTCTTCTTCTCTTCTTTCTTACTTCTTTCTTACTTCTTTCTTTACTTCTTTCTTACTTCTTTCTTACTTCTTTCTTTCTTCTTCTTTCTTCTTACTTCTTTCTTTCTTACTTCTTCTACTTCTTTCTTACTCTAACTCTTTCTTACTTCTTTCTTACTTCTTTCTTACTTCTTACTTCTTTCTTACTTCTTTCTTACTTCTTTCTACTTCTTTCTTCTTCTTTCTTCTTCTTCTTTCTTCTCTTCTTACTTCTTTCTTACTTCTTTCTTTCTTCTTTCTTACTTCTTCTTACTTCTTTCTTCTTCTTTCTTCTTCTTTCTTCTCTTTCTACTTCTTCTTCTCTTCTACTTCTTTCTACTTCTTTCTCTTCTTCTTTCTTCTTCTTTCTTACTTCTTTCTTACTTCTTTCTTACTTCTTCTTACTCTTTCTTACTTCTTCTTCTTCTTTCTTCTTCTTTCTTCTTTCTTTCTTCTTTCTTACTTCTTTCTTACTTCTTTCTTTCTTCTTTCTTTCTTCTTTCTTACTTCTTCTTACTTCTTTCTTACTTCTTTCTTACTTCTTTCTTACTTCTTTCTTCTTCTTTCTTCTTCTTTCTTACTTCTTTCTTACTTCTTTCTTACTTCTTTCTTACTTCTTTCTTACTTCTTTCTTACTTCTTTCTTTCTTCTTCTTTCTTACTTCTTTCTTCTTCTTTCTTCTTTCTTTCTTCTTTCTTTCTTCTTTCTTCTTTCTTCTTCTTCTTTCTTACTTCTCTTCTTCTTCTTTCTTCTTCTTTCTTCTTCTTCTTCTTTCTTACTTCTTTCTTACTTCTTTCTTACTTCTTTCTTCTTCTTCTTTCTTACTTCTTTCTTACTTCTTTCTTCTTCTTTCTTACTTCTTTCTTCTTCTTACTTCTTTCTTACTTCTTTCTTTCTTCTTTCTTTCTTCTTCTTTCTTACTTCTTTCTTACTTCTTTCTTACTTCTTTCTTACTTCTTTCTTCTTCTTTCTTCTTTCTTCTTCTTTCTTACTTCTTTCTTACTTCTTTCTTCTTCTTTCTTCTTTCTTTCTTCTTCTTCTTTCTTCTTATTCTTTCTTACTTCTTCTTCTTTCTTCTTCTTTCTTCTTCTCTTTCTTACTTCACTTCTTTCTTACTTCTTTCTTACTTCTTTCTTACTTCTTTCTTCTTCTTTCTTCTTCTTTCTTCTTTCTTACTTCTTTCTTACTTCTTTCTTACTTCTTTCTTACTTCTTTCTTACTTCTTTCTACTTCTTTCTTACTTCTTTCTTCTTTCTTTCTTCTTTCTTACTTCTTTCTTACTTCTTTCTTACTTCTTTCTTACTCTTTCTTACTTCTTTCTTACTTCTTTCTTACTTCTTTCTTTCTTCTTTCTTTCTTCTTTCTTACTTCTTTCTTTCTTCTTTCTTACTTCTTCTACTTCTTTCTTACTTCTTTTCTTCTTTCTTTCTTCTTTCTTTCTTACTTCTTTCTTACTTCTTCTTACTTCTTCTTATTCTTTCTTTCTTCTTCTTTCTTCTTTCTTCTTCTTTCTTCTTTCTTACTTCTTCTTACTTCTTTCTTTCTTCTTTCTTTCTTCTTTCTTACTCCTCTTACTTCTTTCTTACTTCTTTCTTACTTCTTTCTTACTTCTTTCTTACTTCTTTCTTACTTCTTTCTTACTTCTTTCTTACTTCTTTCTTACTTCTTTCTTACTTCTTTCTTACTTCTTTCTTACTTCTTTCTTTCTTCTTTCTTTCTCACTTCTTCTACTTCTTTCTTTCTTCTTCTTTCTTCTTCTTTCTTTCTTCTTCTTTCTTACTTCTTTCTTACTTCTTTCTTACTTCTTCTTACTTCTTTCTTTCTTCTTCTTTCTTACTTCTTTCTTCTTCTTTCTTACTTCTTTCTTACTTCTCTTCTTTCTTCTTTCTTCTTCTTCTTTCTTACTCTTCTTACTTCTTTCTTACTTCTTTCTTCTTTCTTACTTCTTTCTAACTTCTTTCTTACTTCTTTCTTACTTCTTTCTTACTTCTTTCTTACTTCTTTCTTCTTCTTTCTTCTTTCTTTCTTCTTTCTTACTTCTTCTTACTTCTTTCTTACTTCTTTCTTACTTCTTTCTTACTTCTTTCTTACTTCTTTCTTACTTCTTTCTTCTTCTTTCTTTCTTCTTCTTCTTACTTCTTTCTTCTCTTCTTTCTTTCTTCTTCTTTCTTCTTCTTTCTTACTTCTTTCTTACTTCTTTCTTCTTTCTTCTTCTTTCTTACTTCTTTCTTTCTTCTTCTTCTTTCTTTCTTCTTCTTTCTTCTTCTTCTTACTTCTTTCTTACTTCTTTCTTCTTCTTTCTTACTTCTTCTTCTTACTTCTTTCTTACTTCTTTCTTCTTCTTTCTTACTTCTTTCTTACTTCTTCTTCTTCTTCTTCTTCTTTCTTCTTTCTTCTTCTTCTTCTTACTTCTTTCTTACTTCTTTCTTACTTCTTTCTTACTTCTTCTTACTTCTTCTACTTCTTTCTTCTTCTTTCTTCTTCTTTCTTCTTTCTTACTTCTTTCTTACTTCTTTCTTACTTCTTCTTACTTCTTCTTACTTCTTTCTTACTTCTTTCTTACTTCTTTCTACTTCTTTCTTTCTTCTTTCTTCTTCTTCTTTCTTACTTCTTTCTTCTTCTTTCTTCTTCTTCTAACTTCTTTCTTACTTCTTTCTTCTTTCTTCTTTCTTTCTTACTTCTTTCTTACTTCTTTCTTACTTCTTTCTTACTCTTCTTACTTCTTTCTTACTTCTTTCTTTCTTCTTTCTTACTTCTTTCTTTCTTCTTTCTTACTTCTTTCTTACTTCTTTCTTACTTCTTTCTTACTTCTTTCTTACTTCTTTCTTACTTCTTTCTACTTCTTTCTTACTTCTTTCTTACTTCTTTCTTCTTACTTCTTTCTTACTTCTTTCTTACTTCTTTCTTCTTCTTCTTTCTTCTTCTTCTTTCTTACTTCTTTCTTACTTCTTTCTTACTTCTTCTTCTTCTTTCTTACTTCTTTCTTCTTCTTCTTCTTTCTTCTTCTTTCTTTCTTCTTTCTTACTTCTTTCTTACTTCTTTCTTCTCTTTCTTACTTCTTTCTTTCTTCTTACTTCTTCTTACTTCTTTCTTACTTCTTTCTTACTTCTTTCTTACTTCTTTCTACTTCTTTCTTCTTCTTTCTTACTTCTTTCTTACTTCTTTCTTACTTCTTTCTTTCTTCTTTCTTACTTCTTTCTTACTTCTTTCTTACTTCTTTCTTCTTCTTCTTACTTCTTTCTTACTTCTTTCTTTCTTACTTCTTTCTTACTTCTTTCTTACTTCTTTCTTACTTCTTTCTTACTTCTTTCTTACTTCTTTCTTACTTCTTTCTTACTTCTTTCTTACTTCTTTCTTACTTCTTTCTTTCTTCTTCTTCTTTCTTCTTCTTTCTTACTTCTTTCTTACTTCTTTCTTACTTCTTTCTTACTTCTTTCTTACTTCTTTCTTACTTCTTTCTTACTTCTTTCTAACCTCTTTCTTACTTCTTTCTTACTTCTTTCTTACTTCTTTCTAACTTCTTTCTTTCTTCTTTTTTCTTCTTCTTTCTTCTTTCTTCTTATTCTTTCTTACTTCTTTCTTACTTCTTTCTTACTTCTTTCTTTCTTCTTTCTTTCTTCTTTCTTTCTTCATTCTTTCTTCTTTCTTACTTCTTTCTTACTTCTTTCTTTCTTCTTTCTTTTTTCTTTCTTTCTTACTCCTTTCTTACTTCTTTCTTACTTCTTTCTAACTTCTTTCTTACTTCTTTCTTACTTCTTTCTAACTTCTTTCTTACTTCTTTCTTTCTTCTTTCTTACTTCTTTCTTACTTCTTTCTTACTTCTTTCTTACATCTTTCTTACTTCTTCCTTACTTCTTTATTACTTCTTTACTACTTCTTTATTACTTCTTTCTCCTTTCTTTCTTTCTTCTTTCTTAAATCTTTCTTTCTTCTTTCTTACTTCTTTCTTTCTTCTTTCTTACTTCTTTCTTACTTCTTTCTTCTTTCTTTCTTTCTTCTTCTCTTCTTACATCTTTCTTTCTTCTTTCTTACTTCTTCCTTAGTTCTTTCTTACTTCTTTCTTACTTCTTTCTTCTTTCTTTCTTAATTCTTTCTTACTTCTTCCTTCTTCTTTCTTCTTTCTTTCTTCTTTCTTTCTTACTTCTTTCTTACTTCTTTCTTACTTCTTTCTTCTTTCTTACTTCTTTCTAACTTCTTTCTTACGTCTTTCTTACTTCTTTCTTACTTCTTTCTTACTTCTTTCTTACTTCTTTCTTCTTTCTTTCTTCTTTCTTACTTCTTTCTTACTTCTTTCTTACTTCTTTCTTACCTCTTTCTTACTTCTTTCTTACTTCTTTCTAACTTCTTTCTTTCTTCTTTCTTTCTTCTTTCTTTCTTACTTCTTTCTTTCTTCTTTCTTACTTCTTTCTAACTTCTTTCTTTCTTCTTTTTCTTCTTTCTTTCTTCTTTCTTTCTTAATTCTTTCTTACTTCTTTCTTACTTCTTTCTTACTTCTTTCTTTCTTCTTTCTTTCTTCTTTCTTTCTTCATTCTTTCTTCTTTCTTACTTCATTCTTACTTCTTTCTTTCTTCTTTCTTTTTTCTTTCTTTCTTACTCCTCTCTTACTTCTTTCTTACTTCTTTCTAACTTCTTTCTTACTTCTTTCTTACTTCTTTCTTACTTCTTTCTTACTTCTTTCTTACTTCTTTCTTACTTCTTTTTACTTCTTTCTTACTTCTTTCTTACTTCTTTCTTTCTTCTTTCTTTCTCACTTCTTTCTAACTTCTTTCTTTCTTCTTTCTTTCTTCTTTCTTTCTTCTTTCTTTCTTCTTTCTTACTTCTTTCTTACTTCTTTCTTTCTTCTTTCTTACTTCTTTCTTTCTTACTTCTTTCTTACTTCTTTCTTACTTCTTTCTTACTTCTTTCTTACTTCTTTCTTTCTTACTTCTTTCTTACTTCTTTCTTTCTTCTTTCTTTCTTACTCCTTTCTTACTTCTTTATTACTTCTTTCTAACTTCTTTCTTACTTCTTTCTTACTTCTTTCTTACTTCTTTCTTACTTCTTTCTAACTTCTTTCTTTCTTCTTTCTTTCTTCTTTCTTTCTTACTTCTTTCTAACTTCTTTCTTTCTTACTTCTTTCTTACTTCTTTCTTACTTCTTTCTTACTTCTTTCTTACTTCTTTCTTACTTCTTTCTTACTTCTTTCTTACTTCTTTCTTACTTCTTTCTTACTTCTTTCTTACTTCTTTCTAACTTCTTTCTTTCTTCTTTCTTTATTCTTTCTTTCTTACTTCTTTCTTACTTCTTTCTTACTTCTTTCTTACTTCTTTCTTACTTCTTTCTTCTTTCTTTCTTACTTCTTTCTTACTTCTTTCTTACTTCTTACTTCTTTCTTACTTCTTTCTAACTTCTTTCTTTCTTCTTTCTTTCTTATTTCTTTCTTCTTCTTTCTTACTTCTTTCTTACTTCTTTCTTTCTTCTTTCTTACTTCTTTCTTACTTCTTTCTTTCTTACTTCTTTCTTACTTCTTTCTAACCTCTTTCTTACTTCTTTCTTACTTCTTTCTTACTTCTTTCTAACTTCTTTCTTTCTTCTTTTTTCTTCTTTCTTTCTTCTTTCTTTCTTAATTCTTTCTTACTTCTTTCTTACTTCTTTCTTACTTCTTTCTTTCTTCTTTCTTTCTTCTTTCTTTCTTCATTCTTTCTTCTTTCTTACTTCATTCTTACTTCTTTCTTTCTTCTTTCTTTTTTCTTTCTTTCTTACTCCTCTCTTACTTCTTTCTTACTTCTTTCTAACTTCTTTCTTACTTCTTTCTTACTTCTTTCTAACTTCTTTCTTTCTTCTTTCTTTCTTCTTTCTTTCTTACTTCTTTCTTTCTTCTTTCTTACTTCTTTCTTACTTCTTTCTTACTTCTTTCTTACATCTTTCTTACTTCTTCCTTACTTCTTTATTACTTCTTTAATACTTCTTTATTACTTCTTTCTCCTTTCTTTCTTTCTTCTTTCTTAAATCTTTCTTTCTTCTTTCTTACTTCTTTCTTTCTTCTTTCTTACTTCTTTCTTACTTCTTTCTTCTTTCTTTCTTTCTTCTTTCTTACATCTTTCTTTCTTCTTTCTTACTTCTTCCTTAGTTCTTTCTTACTTCTTTCTTACTTCTTTCTTCTTTCTTTCTTAATTCTTTCTTACTTCTTCCTTCTTTCTTTCTTCTTTCTTTCTTCTTTCTTTCTTACTTCTTTCTTACTTCTTTCTTACTTCTTTCTTCTTTCTTACTTCTTTCTAACTTCTTTCTTACGTCTTTCTTACTTCTTTCTTACTTCTTTCTTACTTCTTTCTTTCTTCTTTCTTTCTCACTTCTTTCTAACTTCTTTCTTTCTTCTTTCTTACTTCTTTCTTTCTTACTTCTTTCTTACTTCTTTCTTACTTCTTTCTTCTTTCTTTCTTCTTTCTTACTTCTTTCTTTCTTACTTCTTTCTTACTTCTTTCTTACTTCTTTCTTCTTTCTTTCTTCTTTCTTACTTCTTTCTTACTTCTTTCTTACTTCTTCTTACCTCTTTCTTACTTCTTTCTTACTTCTTTCTAACTTCTTTCTTTCTTCTTTCTTTCTTCTTTCTTTCTTACTTCTTTCTTTCTTCTTTCTTACTTCTTTCTTACTTCTTTCTTACTTCTTTCTTCCTTCTTTCTAACTTATTTCTTACTTCTTTCTTACTTCTTTCTTACTTCTTTCTTTCTTTTTTCTTACTTCTTTATTACTTCTTTCTTACTTCTTTCTTACTTCTTTCTTCTTCTTTCTTACTTCTTTCTTTCTTCTCTTTCTTCTTCTACTTCTTTCTTACTTCTTTCTTACTTCTTTCTTCTTTCTTCTTTCTTCTTTCTTACATCTTTCTTTCTTCTTTCTTACTCCTTCCTTAGTTCTTTCTTACTTCTTTCTTACTTCTTTCTTCTTTCTTTCTTACTTCTTCTTTCTTCTTTCTTACTTCTTTCTTACTTCTTTCTTACTTCTTTCTTACTTCTTTCTAACTTCTTTCTTTCTTCTTCCTTTCTTCTTTCTTTCTTCTTTCTTTCTTACTTCTTTCTTACTTCTTTCTTACTTCTTTCTTACTTCTTTCTTACTTCTTTCTTCTTTCTTTCTTCTTTCTTTCTTACTTCTTTCTTACTTCTTTCTTACTTCTTTCTTCTTTCTTACTTCTTTCTTACTTCTTTCTTTCTTATTTCTTTCTAACTTCTTTTTTCTTCTTTCTTTCTTCTTTCTTTCTTCTTTCTTTCTTACTTATTTCTTACTTCTTTCTTACTTCTTTCTTACTTCTTTCTTACTTCTTTCTTACTTCTTTCTTACTTCTTTTTTACTTCTTTCTTACTTCTTTCTTACTTCTTTCTTTCTTCTTCTTTCTCACTTCTTTCTAACTTCTTTCTTTCTTCTTTCTTTCTTCTTTCTTTCTTCCTTCTTTCTTCTTTCTTACTTCTTTCTTACTTCTTTCTTTCTTCTTTCTTACTTCTTTCTTTCTTACTTCTTTCTTACTTCTTTCTTACTTCTTTCTTACTTCTTTCTTACTTCTTTCTTTCTTACTTCTTTCTTACTTCTTTCTTTCTTCTTTCTTTCTTACTCCTTTCTTACTTCTTTATTACTTCTTTCTAACTTCTTTCTTACTTCTTTCTTACTTCTTTCTTACTTCTTTCTTACTTCTTTCTAACTTCTTTCTTTCTTCTTTCTTTCTTCTTTCTTTCTTAACTTCTTTCTAACTTCTTTCTTTCTTACTTCTTTCTTACTTCTTTCTTACTTCTTTCTTACTTCTTTCTTACTTCTTTCTTACTTCTTTCTTACTTCTTTCTTACTTCTTTCGTACTTCTTTCTTACTTCTTTCTTAGTTCTTTCTAACTTCTTTCTTTCTTCTTTCTTTCTTCTTTCTTTCTTCTTTCTTTCTTACTTCTTTCTTACTTCTTTCTTCTTTCTTACTTCTTTCTTACTTCTTTCTTTCTTACTTCTTTCTTACTTCTTTCTTACTTCTTTCTTACTTCTTTCTTCTTTATTTCTTTCTTCTTTCTTACATCTTTCTTTCTTCTTTCTTAATTCTTTCTTTCTTCTTTCTTTCTTACTTCTTTCTTACTTCTTTCTTCTTTCTTACTTCTTTCTTCTTTCTTTCTTACCTCTTTCTTACTTCTTTCTTACTTCTTTCTAACTTCTTTCTTTCTTCTTTCTTTCTTCTTTCTTTCTTACTTCTTTCTTTCTTCTTTCTTACTTCTTTCTTACTTCTTTCTTCCTTCTTTCTTCCTTCTTTCTTACTTATTTCTTACTTCTTTCTTACTTCTTTCTTTCTTTTTTCTTACTTCTTTATTACTTCTTTCTTACTTCTTTCTTACTTCTTTCTTTCTTCTTTCTTTCTTCTTTCTTTATTCTTTCTTTCTTACTTCTTTCTTACTTCTTTCTTACTTCTTTCTTACTTTCTTACTTCTTTCTTCTTTCTTTCTTCTTTCTTACTTCTTTCTTTCTTACTTCTTTCTAACTTCTTTTTTCTTCTTTCTTTCTTCTTTCTTTCTTCTTTCTTTCTTACTTTTTCTTACTTCTTTCTTACTTCTTTCTTCTTTCTTACTTCTTTCTAACTTCTTTCTTACGTCTTTGTTACTTCTTTCTTACTTCTTTCTTACTTCTTTCTTTCTTCTTTCTTTCTCACTTCTTTCTAACTTCTTTCTTTCTTACTTCTTTCTTACTTCTTTCTAACTTCTTTCTTTCTTCTTTCTTTCTTCTTTCTTTCTTCTTTCTTTCTTCTTTCTTACTTCTTTCTTACTTCTTTCTTTCTTCTTTCTTACTTCTTTTTTTCTTACTTCTTTCTTACTTCTTTCTTACTTCTTTCTTACTTCTTTCTTTCTTACTTCTTTCTTTCTTCTTTCTTTCTTCTTTCTTTCTTACTCCTTTCTTACTTCTTTCTTACTTCTTTCTAACTTCTTTCTTACTTCTTTCTTACTTCTTTCTTACTTCTTTCTAACTTCTTTCTTTCTTCTTTCTTTATTCTTTTTTTCTTACTTCTTTCTTACTTCTTTCTTACTTCTTTCTTACTTCTTTCTTACTTCTTTCTTACTTCTTTCTTACTTCTTTCTTACTTCTTTCTTACTTCTTTCTTACTTCTTTCTTACTTCTTTCTAACTTCTTTCTTTCTTCTTTCTTTCTTATTTCTTTCTTCTTTCTTTCTTACTTCTTTCTTACTTCTTTCTTTCTTCTTTCTTACTTCTTTCTTACTTCTTTCTTACTTCTTTCTTACTTCTTTCTAACCTCTTTCTTACTTCTTTCTTACTTCTTTCTTACTTCTTTCTAACTTCTTTCTTTCTTCTTTTTTCTTCTTTCTTTCTTCTTTCTTTCTTAATTCTTTCTTACTTCTTTCTTACTTCTTTCTTACTTCTTTCTTTCTTCTTTCTTTCTTCTTTCTTTCTTCATTCTTTCTTCTTTCTTACTTCTTTCTTACTTCTTTCTTTCTTCTTTCTTTTTTCTTTCTTTCTTACTCCTTTCTTACTTCTTTCTTACTTCTTTCTAACTTCTTTCTTACTTCTTTCTTACTTCTTTCTAACTTCTTTCTTACTTCTTTCTTTCTTCTTTCTTACTTCTTTCTTACTTCTTTCTTACTTCTTTCTTACATCTTTCTTACTTCTTCCTTACTTCTTTATTACTTCTTTACTACTTCTTTATTACTTCTTTCTCCTTTCTTTCTTTCTTCTTTCTTAAATCTTTCTTTCTTCTTTCTTACTTCTTTCTTTCTTCTTTCTTACTTCTTTCTTACTTCTTTCTTCTTTCTTTCTTTCTTCTTTCTTACATCTTTCTTTCTTCTTTCTTACTTCTTCCTTAGTTCTTTCTTACTTCTTTCTTACTTCTTTCTTCTTTCTTTCTTAATTCTTTCTTACTTCTTCCTTCTTTCTTTCTTCTTTCTTTCTTCTTTCTTTCTTACTTCTTTCTTACTTCTTTCTTACTTCTTTCTTCTTTCTTACTTCTTTCTAACTTCTTTCTTACGTCTTTCTTACTTCTTTCTTACTTCTTTCTTACTTCTTTCTTACTTCTTTCTTCTTTCTTTCTTCTTTCTTACTTCTTTCTTACTTCTTTCTTACTTCTTTCTTACCTCTTTCTTACTTCTTTCTTACTTCTTTCTAACTTCTTTCTTTCTTCTTTCTTTCTTCTTTCTTTCTTACTTCTTTCTTTCTTCTTTCTTACTTCTTTCTTACTTCTTTCTTACTTCTTTCTTCCTTCTTTCTAACTTATTTCTTACTTCTTTCTTACTTCTTTCTTACTTCTTTCTTTCTTTTTTCTTACTTCTTTATTACTTCTTTCTTACTTCTTTCTTACTTCTTTCTTTCTTCTTTCTTACTTCTTTCTTTCTTCTTTCTTACTTCTTTCTTACTTCTTTCTTACTTCTTTCTTCTTTCTTCTTTCTTCTTTCTTACATCTTTCTTTCTTCTTTCTTACTCCTTCCTTAGTTCTTTCTTACTTCTTTCTTACTTCTTTCTTCTTTCTTTCTTACTTCTTTCTTACTTCTTTCTTACTTCTTTCTTTCTTCTTTCTTTCTCACTTCTTTCTAACTTCTTTCTTTCTTCTTTCTTTTTTCTTTCTTCTTTCTTACTTCTTTCTTTCTTACTTCTTTCTTACTTCTTTCTTACTTCTTTCTTACTTCTTTCTTACTTATTTCTTTCTTACTTCTTTCTTACTTCTTTCTTTCTTCTTTCTTTCTTCTTTCTTTCTTACTCCTTTCTTACTTCTTTCTTACTTCTTTCTAACTTCTTTCTTACTTCTTTCTTACTTCTTTATTCTTTCTTTCTTCTTTCTTTCTTACTTCTTTCTTACTTCTTTCTTACTTCTTTCTTCTTTCTTACTTCTTTCTTACTTCTTTCTTTCTTACTTCTTTCTAACTTCTTTTCTCTTCTTTCTTTCTTCTTTCTTTCTTCTTTCTTTCTTACTTATTTCTTACTTCTTTCTTACTTCTTTCTTACTTCTTTCTTACTTCTTTCTTACTTCTTTCTTACTTCTTTCTAACTTCTTTCTTTCTTCTTTCTTTATTCTTTCTTTCTTACTTCTTTCTTACTTCTTTCTTACTTCTTTCTTACTTCTTTCTTACTTCTTTCTTCTTTCTTTCTTACTTCTTTCTTACTTCTTTCTTACTTCTTTCTTACTTCTTTCTTACTTCTTTCTAACTTCTTTCTTTCTTCTTTCTTTCTTATTTCTTTCTTCTTTCTTTCTTACTTCTTTCTTACTTCTTTCTTTCTTCTTTCTTACTTCTTTCTTACTTCTTTCTTTCTTACTTCTTTCTTACTTCTTTCTAACCTCTTTCTTACTTCTTTCTTACTTCTTTCTTACTTCTTTCTAACTTCTTTCTTTCTTCTTTTTTCTTCTTTCTTTCTTCTTTCTTTCTTAATTCTTTCTTACTTCTTTCTTACTTCTTTCTTACTTCTTTCTTTCTTCTTTCTTTCTTCTTTCTTTCTTCATTCTTTCTTCTTTCTTACTTCATTCTTACTTCTTTCTTTCTTCTTTCTTTTTTCTTTCTTTCTTACTCCTTTCTTACTCCTTTCTTACTTCTTTCTAACTTCTTTCTTACTTCTTTCTTACTTCTTTCTAACTTCTTTCTTTCTTCTTTCTTTCTTCTTTCTTTCTTACTTCTTTCTTTCTTCTTTCTTACTTCTTTCTTACTTCTTTCTTACTTCTTTCTTACATCTTTCTTACTTCTTCCTTACTTCTTTATTACTTCTTTACTACTTCTTTATTACTTCTTTCTCCTTTCTTTCTTTCTTCTTTCTTAAATCTTTCTTTCTTCTTTCTTACTTCTTTCTTTCTTCTTTCTTACTTCTTTCTTACTTCTTTCTTCTTTCTTTCTTTCTTCTTTCTTACATCTTTCTTTCTTCTTTCTTACTTCTTCCTTAGTTCTTTCTTACTTCTTTCTTACTTCTTTCTTCTTTCTTTCTTAATTCTTTCTTACTTCTTCCTTCTTTCTTTCTTCTTTCTTTCTTCTTTCTTTCTTACTTCTTTCTTACTTCTTTCTTACTTCTTTCTTCTTTCTTACTTCTTTCTAACTTCTTTCTTACGTCTTTCTTACTTCTTTCTTACTTCTTTCTTACTTCTTTCTTTCTTCTTTCTTTCTCACTTCTTTCTAACTTCTTTCTTTCTTCTTTCTTACTTCTTTCTTTCTTACTTCTTTCTTACTTCTTTCTTCTTTCTTTCTTCTTTCTTACTTCTTTCTTTCTTACTTCTTTCTTACTTCTTTCTTACTTCTTTCTTACTTCTTTCTTCCTTCTTTCTAACTTATTTCTTACTTCTTTCTTACTTCTTTCTTACTTCTTTCTTTCTTTTTTCTTACTTCTTTATTACTTCTTTCTTACTTCTTTCTTACTTCTTTCTTTCTTCTTTCTTACTTCTTTCTTTCTTCTTTCTTACTTCTTTCTTACTTCTTTCTTACTTCTTTCTTCTTTCTTCTTTCTTCTTTCTTACATCTTTCTTTCTTCTTTCTTACTCCTTCCTTAGTTCTTTCTTACTTCTTTCTTACTTCTTTCTTCTTTCTTTCTTACTTCTTTCTTACTTCTTTCTTACTTCTTTCTTACTTCTTTCTTACTTCTTTCGTACTTCTTTCTTACTTCTTTCTTAGTTCTTTCTAACTTCTTTCTTTCTTCTTTCTTTCTTCTTTCTTTCTTCTTTCTTTCTTACTTCTTTCTTACTTCTTTCTTCTTTCTTACTTCTTTCTTACTTCTTTCTTTCTTACTTCTTTCTTACTTCTTTCTTACTTCTTTCTTACTTCTTTCTTCTTTATTTCTTTCTTCTTTCTTACATCTTTCTTTCTTCTTTCTTAATTCTTTCTTTCTTCTTTCTTTCTTACTTCTTTCTTACTTCTTTCTTCTTTCTTACTTCTTTCTTCTTTCTTTCTTACCTCTTTCTTACTTCTTTCTTACTTCTTTCTAACTTCTTTCTTTCTTCTTTCTTTCTTCTTTCTTTCTTACTTCTTTCTTTCTTCTTTCTTACTTCTTTCTTACTTCTTTCTTCCTTCTTTCTTCCTTCTTTCTTACTTATTTCTTACTTCTTTCTTACTTCTTTCTTTCTTTTTTCTTACTTCTTTATTACTTCTTTCTTACTTCTTTCTTACTTCTTTCTTTCTTCTTTCTTTCTTCTTTCTTTATTCTTTCTTTCTTACTTCTTTCTTACTTCTTTCTTACTTCTTTCTTACTTTCTTACTTCTTTCTTCTTTCTTTCTTCTTTCTTACTTCTTTCTTTCTTACTTCTTTCTAACTTCTTTTTTCTTCTTTCTTTCTTCTTTCTTTCTTCTTTCTTTCTTACTTTTTTCTTACTTCTTTCTTACTTCTTTCTTCTTTCTTACTTCTTTCTAACTTCTTTCTTACGTCTTTGTTACTTCTTTCTTACTTCTTTCTTACTTCTTTCTTTCTTCTTTCTTTCTCACTTCTTTCTAACTTCTTTCTTTCTTACTTCTTTCTTACTTCTTTCTAACTTCTTTCTTTCTTCTTTCTTTCTTCTTTCTTTCTTCTTTCTTTCTTCTTTCTTACTTCTTTCTTACTTCTTTCTTTCTTCTTTCTTACTTCTTTTTTTCTTACTTCTTTCTTACTTCTTTCTTACTTCTTTCTTACTTCTTTCTTTCTTACTTCTTTCTTTCTTCTTTCTTTCTTCTTTCTTTCTTACTCCTTTCTTACTTCTTTCTTACTTCTTTCTAACTTCTTTCTTACTTCTTTCTTACTTCTTTCTTACTTCTTTCTAACTTCTTTCTTTCTTCTTTCTTTATTCTTTTTTTCTTACTTCTTTCTTACTTCTTTCTTACTTCTTTCTTACTTCTTTCTTATTTCTTTCTTCTTTCTTTCTTACTTCTTTCTTACTTCTTTCTTTCTTCTTTCTTACTTCTTTCTTACTTCTTTCTTACTTCTTTCTTACTTCTTTCTAACCTCTTTCTTACTTCTTTCTTACTTCTTTCTTACTTCTTTCTAACTTCTTTCTTTCTTCTTTTTTCTTCTTTCTTTCTTCTTTCTTTCTTAATTCTTTCTTACTTCTTTCTTACTTCTTTCTTACTTCTTTCTTTCTTCTTTCTTTCTTCTTTCTTTCTTCATTCTTTCTTCTTTCTTACTTCTTTCTTACTTCTTTCTTTCTTCTTTCTTTTTTCTTTCTTTCTTACTCCTTTCTTACTTCTTTCTTACTTCTTTCTAACTTCTTTCTTACTTCTTTCTTACTTCTTTCTAACTTCTTTCTTACTTCTTTCTTTCTTCTTTCTTACTTCTTTCTTACTTCTTTCTTACTTCTTTCTTACATCTTTCTTACTTCTTCCTTACTTCTTTATTACTTCTTTACTACTTCTTTATTACTTCTTTCTCCTTTCTTTCTTTCTTCTTTCTTAAATCTTTCTTTCTTCTTTCTTACTTCTTTCTTTCTTCTTTCTTACTTCTTTCTTACTTCTTTCTTCTTTCTTTCTTTCTTCTTTCTTACATCTTTCTTTCTTCTTTCTTACTTCTTCCTTAGTTCTTTCTTACTTCTTTCTTACTTCTTTCTTCTTTCTTTCTTAATTCTTTCTTACTTCTTCCTTCTTTCTTTCTTCTTTCTTTCTTCTTTCTTTCTTACTTCTTTCTTACTTCTTTCTTACTTCTTTCTTCTTTCTTACTTCTTTCTAACTTCTTTCTTACGTCTTTCTTACTTCTTTCTTACTTCTTTCTTACTTCTTTCTTACTTCTTTCTTCTTTCTTTCTTCTTTCTTACTTCTTTCTTACTTCTTTCTTACTTCTTTCTTACCTCTTTCTTACTTCTTTCTTACTTCTTTCTAACTTCTTTCTTTCTTCTTTCTTTCTTCTTTCTTTCTTACTTCTTTCTTTCTTCTTTCTTACTTCTTTCTTACTTCTTTCTTACTTCTTTCTTCCTTCTTTCTAACTTATTTCTTACTTCTTTCTTACTTCTTTCTTACTTCTTTCTTTCTTTTTTCTTACTTCTTTATTACTTCTTTCTTACTTCTTTCTTACTTCTTTCTTTCTTCTTTCTTACTTCTTTCTTTCTTCTTTCTTACTTCTTTCTTACTTCTTTCTTACTTCTTTCTTCTTTCTTCTTTCTTCTTTCTTACATCTTTCTTTCTTCTTTCTTACTCCTTCCTTAGTTCTTTCTTACTTCTTTCTTACTTCTTTCTTCTTTCTTTCTTACTTCTTTCTTACTTCTTTCTTACTTCTTTCTTTCTTCTTTCTTTCTCACTTCTTTCTAACTTCTTTCTTTCTTCTTTCTTTTTTCTTTCTTCTTTCTTACTTCTTTCTTTCTTACTTCTTTCTTACTTCTTTCTTACTTCTTTCTTACTTCTTTCTTACTTATTTCTTTCTTACTTCTTTCTTACTTCTTTCTTTCTTCTTTCTTTCTTCTTTCTTTCTTACTCCTTTCTTACTTCTTTCTTACTTCTTTCTAACTTCTTTCTTACTTCTTTCTTACTTCTTTATTCTTTCTTTCTTCTTTCTTTCTTACTTCTTTCTTACTTCTTTCTTACTTCTTTCTTCTTTCTTACTTCTTTCTTACTTCTTTCTTTCTTACTTCTTTCTAACTTCTTTTCTCTTCTTTCTTTCTTCTTTCTTTCTTCTTTCTTTCTTACTTATTTCTTACTTCTTTCTTACTTCTTTCTTACTTCTTTCTTACTTCTTTCTTACTTCTTTCTTACTTCTTTCTAACTTCTTTCTTTCTTCTTTCTTTATTCTTTCTTTCTTACTTCTTTCTTACTTCTTTCTTACTTCTTTCTTACTTCTTTCTTACTTCTTTCTTCTTTCTTTCTTACTTCTTTCTTACTTCTTTCTTACTTCTTTCTTACTTCTTTCTTACTTCTTTCTAACTTCTTTCTTTCTTCTTTCTTTCTTATTTCTTTCTTCTTTCTTTCTTACTTCTTTCTTACTTCTTTCTTTCTTCTTTCTTACTTCTTTCTTACTTCTTTCTTTCTTACTTCTTTCTTACTTCTTTCTAACCTCTTTCTTACTTCTTTCTTACTTCTTTCTTACTTCTTTCTAACTTCTTTCTTTCTTCTTTTTTCTTCTTTCTTTCTTCTTTCTTTCTTAATTCTTTCTTACTTCTTTCTTACTTCTTTCTTACTTCTTTCTTTCTTCTTTCTTTCTTCTTTCTTTCTTCATTCTTTCTTCTTTCTTACTTCATTCTTACTTCTTTCTTTCTTCTTTCTTTTTTCTTTCTTTCTTACTCCTTTCTTACTTCTTTCTTACTTCTTTCTAACTTCTTTCTTACTTCTTTCTTACTTCTTTCTAACTTCTTTCTTTCTTCTTTCTTTCTTCTTTCTTTCTTACTTCTTTCTTTCTTCTTTCTTACTTCTTTCTTACTTCTTTCTTACTTCTTTCTTACATCTTTCTTACTTCTTCCTTACTTCTTTATTACTTCTTTACTACTTCTTTATTACTTCTTTCTCCTTTCTTTCTTTCTTCTTTCTTAAATCTTTCTTTCTTCTTTCTTACTTCTTTCTTTCTTCTTTCTTACTTCTTTCTTACTTCTTTCTTCTTTCTTTCTTTCTTCTTTCTTACATCTTTCTTTCTTCTTTCTTACTTCTTCCTTAGTTCTTTCTTACTTCTTTCTTACTTCTTTCTTCTTTCTTTCTTAATTCTTTCTTACTTCTTCCTTCTTTCTTTCTTCTTTCTTTCTTCTTTCTTTCTTACTTCTTTCTTACTTCTTTCTTACTTCTTTCTTCTTTCTTACTTCTTTCTAACTTCTTTCTTACGTCTTTCTTACTTCTTTCTTACTTCTTTCTTACTTCTTTCTTTCTTCTTTCTTTCTCACTTCTTTCTAACTTCTTTCTTTCTTCTTTCTTACTTCTTTCTTTCTTACTTCTTTCTTACTTCTTTCTTCTTTCTTTCTTCTTTCTTACTTCTTTCTTTCTTACTTCTTTCTTACTTCTTTCTTACTTCTTTCTTCTTTCTTTCTTCTTTCTTACTTCTTTCTTACTTCTTTCTTACTTCTTTCTTACCTCTTTCTTACTTCTTTCTTACTTCTTTCTAACTTCTTTCTTTCTTCTTTCTTTCTTCTTTCTTTCTTACTTCTTTCTTTCTTCTTTCTTACTTCTTTCTTACTTCTTTCTTACTTCTTTCTTCCTTCTTTCTAACTTATTTCTTACTTCTTTCTTACTTCTTTCTTACTTCTTTCTTTCTTTTTTCTTACTTCTTTATTACTTCTTTCTTACTTCTTTCTTACTTCTTTCTTTCTTCTTTCTTACTTCTTTCTTACTTCTTTCTTACTTCTTTCTTCTTTCTTCTTTCTTCTTTCTTACATGTTTCTTTCTTCTTTCTTACTCCTTCCTTAGTTCTTTCTTACTTCTTTCTTACTTCTTTCTTCTTTCTTTCTTACTTCTTTCTTACTTCTTTCTTACTTCTTTCTTTCTTCTTTCTTTCTCACTTCTTTCTAACTTCTTTCTTTCTTCTTTCTTTTTTCTTTCTTTCTTCTTTCTTACTTCTTTCTTTCTTACTTCTTTCTTACTTCTTTCTTACTTCTTTCTTACTTCTTTCTTACTTATTTCTTTCTTACTTCTTTCTTACTTCTTTCTTTCTTCTTTCTTTCTTCTTTCTTTCTTACTCCTTTCTTACTTCTTTCTTACTTCTTTCTAACTTCTTTCTTACTTCTTTCTTACTCCTTTCTAACTTCTTTCTTTCTTCTTTCTTTCTTCTTTCTTTCTTACTTCTTTCTTACTTCTTTCTTACTTCTTTCTTACTTCTTTCTTACTTCTTTATTCTTTCTTTCTTCTTTCTTTCTTACTTCTTTCTTACTTCTTTCTTACTTCTTTCTTCTTTCTTACTTCTTTCTTTCTTCTTTCTTACTTCTTTCTTACTTCTTTCTTACTTCTTTCTTCTTTCTTCTTTCTTCTTTCTTACATCTTTCTTTCTTCTTTCTTACTCCTTCCTTAGTTCTTTCTTACTTCTTTCTTACTTCTTTCTTCTTTCTTTCTTACTTCTTTCTTACTTCTTTCTTACTTCTTTCTTTCTTCTTTCTTTCTCACTTCTTTCTAACTTCTTTCTTTCTTCTTTCTTTTTTCTTTCTTCTTTCTTACTTCTTTCTTTCTTACTTCTTTCTTACTTCTTTCTTACTTCTTTCTTACTTCTTTCTTACTTATTTCTTTCTTACTTCTTTCTTACTTCTTTCTTTCTTCTTTCTTTCTTCTTTCTTTCTTACTCCTTTCTTACTTCTTTCTTACTTCTTTCTAACTTCTTTCTTACTTCTTTCTTACTTCTTTATTCTTTCTTTCTTCTTTCTTTCTTACTTCTTTCTTACTTCTTTCTTACTTCTTTCTTCTTTCTTACTTCTTTCTTACTTCTTTCTTTCTTACTTCTTTCTAACTTCTTTTCTCTTCTTTCTTTCTTCTTTCTTTCTTCTTTCTTTCTTACTTATTTCTTACTTCTTTCTTACTTCTTTCTTACTTCTTTCTTACTTCTTTCTTACTTCTTTCTTACTTCTTTCTAACTTCTTTCTTTCTTCTTTCTTTATTCTTTCTTTCTTACTTCTTTCTTACTTCTTTCTTACTTCTTTCTTACTTCTTTCTTACTTCTTTCTTCTTTCTTTCTTACTTCTTTCTTACTTCTTTCTTACTTCTTTCTTACTTCTTTCTTACTTCTTTCTAACTTCTTTCTTTCTTCTTTCTTTCTTATTTCTTTCTTCTTTCTTTCTTACTTCTTTCTTACTTCTTTCTTTCTTCTTTCTTACTTCTTTCTTACTTCTTTCTTTCTTACTTCTTTCTTACTTCTTTCTAACCTCTTTCTTACTTCTTTCTTACTTCTTTCTTACTTCTTTCTAAGTTCTTTCTTTCTTCTTTTTTCTTCTTTCTTTCTTCTTTCTTTCTTAATTCTTTCTTACTTCTTTCTTACTTCTTTCTTACTTCTTTCTTTCTTCTTTCTTTCTTCTTTCTTTCTTCATTCTTTCTTCTTTCTTACTTCATTCTTACTTCTTTCTTTCTTCTTTCTTTTTTCTTTCTTTCTTACTCCTTTCTTACTTCTTTCTTACTTCTTTCTAACTTCTTTCTTACTTCTTTCTTACTTCTTTCTAACTTCTTTCTTTCTTCTTTCTTTCTTCTTTCTTTCTTACTTCTTTCTTTCTTCTTTCTTACTTCTTTCTTACTTCTTTCTTACTTCTTTCTTACATCTTTCTTACTTCTTCCTTACTTCTTTATTACTTCTTTACTACTTCTTTATTACTTCTTTCTCCTTTCTTTCTTTCTTCTTTCTTAAATCTTTCTTTCTTCTTTCTTACTTCTTTCTTTCTTCTTTCTTACTTCTTTCTTACTTCTTTCTTCTTTCTTTCTTTCTTCTTTCTTACATCTTTCTTTCTTCTTTCTTACTTCTTCCTTAGTTCTTTCTTACTTCTTTCTTACTTCTTTCTTCTTTCTTTCTTAATTCTTTCTTACTTCTTCCTTCTTTCTTTCTTCTTTCTTTCTTCTTTCTTTCTTACTTCTTTCTTACTTCTTTCTTACTTCTTTCTTCTTTCTTACTTCTTTCTTACCTCTTTCTTACTTCTTTCTTACTTCTTTCTAACTTCTTTCTTTCTTCTTTCTTTCTTCTTTCTTTCTTACTTCTTTCTTTCTTCTTTCTTACTTCTTTCTTACTTCTTTCTTACTTCTTTCTTCCTTCTTTCTAACTTATTTCTTACTTCTTTCTTACTTCTTTCTTACTTCTTTCTTTCTTTTTTCTTACTTCTTTATTACTTCTTTCTTACTTCTTTCTTACTTCTTTCTTTCTTCTTTCTTACTTCTTTCTTACTTCTTTCTTACTTCTTTCTTCTTTCTTCTTTCTTCTTTCTTACATGTTTCTTTCTTCTTTCTTACTCCTTCCTTAGTTCTTTCTTACTTCTTTCTTACTTCTTTCTTCTTTCTTTCTTACTTCTTTCTTACTTCTTTCTTACTTCTTTCTTTCTTCTTTCTTTCTCACTTCTTTCTAACTTCTTTCTTTCTTCTTTCTTTTTTCTTTCTTTCTTCTTTCTTACTTCTTTCTTTCTTACTTCTTTCTTACTTCTTTCTTACTTCTTTCTTACTTCTTTCTTACTTATTTCTTTCTTACTTCTTTCTTACTTCTTTCTTTCTTCTTTCTTTCTTCTTTCTTTCTTACTCCTTTCTTACTTCTTTCTTACTTCTTTCTAACTTCTTTCTTACTTCTTTCTTACTCCTTTCTAACTTCTTTCTTTCTTCTTTCTTTCTTCTTTCTTTCTTACTTCTTTCTTACTTCTTTCTTACTTCTTTCTTACTTCTTTCTTACTTCTTTATTCTTTCTTTCTTCTTTCTTTCTTACTTCTTTCTTACTTCTTTCTTACTTCTTTCTTCTTTCTTACTTCTTTCTTACTTCTTTCTTTCTTACTTCTTTCTAACTTCTTTTCTCTTCTTTCTTTCTTCTTTCTTTCTTCTTTCTTTCTTACTTATTTCTTACTTCTTTCTTACTTCTTTCTTACTTCTTTCTTACTTCTTTCTTACTTGTTTCTTACTTCTTTTTTACTTCTTTCTTACTTCTTTCTTTCTTCTTTCTTTCTCACTTCTTTCTAACTTCTTTCTTTCTTCTTTCTCTCTTACTTCTTTCTTACTTCTTTCTAACTTCTTTCTTTCTTCTTTCTTTCTTCTTTCTTTCTTCTTTCTTTCTTCTTTCTTACTTCTTTCTTACTTCTTTCTTTCTTCTTTCTTACTTCTTTCTTTCTTACTTCTTTCTTACTTCTTTCTTACTTCTTTCTTACTTCTTTCTTACTTCTTTCTTTCTTACTTCTTTCTTACTTCTTTCTAACTTCTTTCTTTCTTCTTTCTTTCTTCTTTCTTTCTTACTTCTTTCTTTCTTCTTTCTTACTTCTTTCTTACTTCTTTCTTACTTCTTTATACATCTTTCTTACTTCTTTCTTACTTCTTTCTTACTTCTTTACTACTTCTTTATTACTTCTTTCTCCTTTCTTTATTTCTTCTATCTTAAATCTTTCTTTCTTCTTTCTTACTTCTTTCTTTTTTCTTTCTTACTTCTTTCTTACTTCTTTCTTCTTTCTTTCTTTCTTCTTTCTTACATCTTTCTTTCTTCTTTCTTACTTCTTCCTTAGTTCTTTCTTACTTCTTTCTTACTTCTTTCTTCTTTCTTTCTTAATTCTTTCTTACTTCTTCCTTCGTTCTTTCTTCTTTCTTACTTCTTTCTTTCTTACTTCTTTCTAACTTCTTTTTCTTCTTTCTTTCTTCTTTCTTTCTTCTTTCTTTCTTACTTATTTCTTACTTCTTTCTTACTTCTTTCTTCTTTCTTACTTCTTTCTAACTTCTTTCTTACGTCTTTCTTACTTCTTTCTTACTTCTTTCTTTCTTCTTTCTTTCTCACTTCTTTCTAACTTCTTTCTTTCTTCTTTCTTACTTCTTTCTTTCTTACTTCTTTCTTACTTCTTTCTTACTTCTTTCTTCTTTCTTTCTTCTTTCTTACTTCTTTCTTTCTTACTTCTTTCATACTTCTTTCTTACTTCTTTCTTCTTTCTTTCTTCTTTCTTACTTCTTTCTTACTTCTTTCTTACTTCTTTCTTCCTTCTTTCTTATTTCTTACTTCTTTCTTACTTCTTTCTTACTTCTTTCTTTCTTTTTTCTTACTTCTTTATTACTTCTTTCTTACTTCTTTCTTACTTCTTTCTTTCTTCTTTCTTACTTCTTTCTTTCTTCTTTCTTACTTCTTTCTTACTTCTTTCTTACTTCTTTCTTCTTTCTTCTTTCTTCTTTCTTACATCTTTCTTTCTTCTTTCTTACTCCTTCCTTAGTTCTTTCTTACTTCTTTCTTACTTCTTTCTTCTTTCTTTCTTACTTCTTTCTTACTTCTTTCTTACTTCTTTCTTTCTTCTTTCTTTCTCACTTCTTTCTAACTTCTTTCTTTCTTCTTTCTTTTTCTTTCTTTCTTCTTTCTTACTTCTTTCTTTCTTACTTCTTTCTTTCTTCTTTCTTTCTTCTTTCTTTCTTACTCCTTTCTTACTTCTTTCTTACTTCTTTCTAACTTCTTTCTTACTTCCTTCTTACTCCTTTCTAACTTCTTTCTTTCTTCTTTCTTTCTTACTTCTTTCTTACTTCTTTCTTTCTTACTTCTTCTTTCTTCTTTCTTACTTCTTTCTTACTTCTTTCTTACTTCTTTCTTACTTCTTTCTAACTTCTTTCTTTCTTCTTCCTTTCTTCTTTCTTTCTTCTTTCTTTCTTACTTCTTTCTTACTTCTTTCTTACTTCTTTCTTACTTCTTTCTTACTTCTTTCTTCTTTCTTTCTTCTTTCTTTCTTACTTCTTTCTTACTTCTTTCTTACTTCTTTCTTCTTTCTTACTTCTTTCTTACTTCTTTCTTTCTTACTTCTTTCTAACTTCTTTTTTCTTCTTTCTTTCTTCTTTCTTTCTTCTTTCTTTCTTACTTATTTCTTACTTCTTTCTTACTTCTTTCTTACTTCTTTCTTACTTCTTTCTTACTTCTTTCTTACTTCTTTTTTACTTCTTTCTTACTTCTTTCTTACTTCTTTCTTTCTTCTTTCTTTCTCACTTCTTTCTAACTTCTTTCTTTCTTCTTTCTTTCTTACTTCTTTCTTACTTCTTTCTAACTTCTTTCTTTCTTCTTTCTTTCTTCTTTCTTTCTTCTTTCTTTCTTCTTTCTTACTTCTTTCTTTCTTCTTTCTTACTTCTTTCTTTCTTACTTCTTTCTTACTTCTTTCTTACTTCTTTCTTACTTCTTTCTTACTTCTTTCTTTCTTACTTCTTTCTTACTTCTTTCTTTCTTCTTTCTTTCTTACTCCTTTCTTACTTCTTTATTACTTCTTTCTAACTTCTTTCTTACTTCTTTCTTACTTCTTTCTTACTTCTTTCTTACTTCTTTCTAACTTCTTTCTTTCTTCTTTCTTTCTTCTTTCTTTCTTACTTCTTTCTAACTTCTTTCTTTCTTACTTCTTTCTTACTTCTTTCTTACTTCTTTCTTACTTCTTTCTTACTTCTTTCTTACTTCTTTCTTACTTCTTTCTTACTTCTTTCGTACTTCTTTCTTACTTCTTTCTTAGTTCTTTCTAACTTCTTTCTTTCTTCTTTCTTTCTTCTTTCTTTCTTCTTTCTTTCTTACTTCTTTCTTACTTCTTTCTTTCTTCTTTCTTACTTCTTTCTTACTTCTTTCTTTCTTACTTCTTTCTTACTTCTTTCTTACTTCTTTCTTACTTCTTTCTTCTTTATTTCTTTCTTCTTTCTTACATCTTTCTTTCTTCTTTCTTAATTCTTTCTTTCTTCTTTCTTTCTTACTTCTTTCTTACTTCTTTCTTCTTTCTTACTTCTTTCTTCTTTCTTTCTTACCTCTTTCTTACTTCTTTCTTACTTCTTTCTAACTTCTTTCTTTCTTCTTTCTTTCTTCTTTCTTTCTTACTTCTTTCTTTCTTCTTTCTTACTTCTTTCTTACTTCTTTCTTCCTTCTTTCTTCCTTCTTTCTTACTTATTTCTTACTTCTTTCTTACTTCTTTCTTTCTTTTTTCTTACTTCTTTATTACTTCTTTCTTACTTCTTTCTTACTTCTTTCTTTCTTCTTTCTTTCTTCTTTCTTTATTCTTTCTTTCTTACTTCTTTCTTACTTCTTTCTTACTTCTTTCTTACTTTCTTACTTCTTTCTTCTTTCTTTCTTCTTTCTTACTTCTTTCTTTCTTACTTCTTTCTAACTTCTTTTTTCTTCTTTCTTTCTTCTTTCTTTCTTCTTTCTTTCTTACTTTTTTCTTACTTCTTTCTTACTTCTTTCTTCTTTCTTACTTCTTTCTAACTTCTTTCTTACGTCTTTCTTACTTCTTTCTTACTTCTTTCTTACTTCTTTCTTTCTTCTTTCTTTCTCACTTCTTTCTAACTTCTTTCTTTCTTACTTCTTTCTTACTTCTTTCTAACTTCTTTCTTTCTTCTTTCTTTCTTCTTTCTTTCTTCTTTCTTTCTTCTTTCTTACTTCTTTCTTACTTCTTTCTTTCTTCTTTCTTACTTCTTTTTTTCTTACTTCTTTCTTACTTCTTTCTTACTTCTTTCTTACTTCTTTCTTTCTTACTTCTTTCTTTCTTCTTTCTTTCTTCTTTCTTTCTTACTCCTTTCTTACTTCTTTCTTACTTCTTTCTAACTTCTTTCTTACTTCTTTCTTACTTCTTTCTTACTTCTTTCTAACTTCTTTCTTTCTTCTTTCTTTATTCTTTCTTTCTTACTTCTTTCTTACTTCTTTCTTACTTCTTTCTTACTTCTTTCTTACTTCTTTCTTCTTTCTTTCTTACTTCTTTCTTACTTCTTTCTTACTTCTTTCTTACTTCTTTCTTACTTCTTTCTTACTTCTTTCTAACTTCTTTCTTTCTTCTTTCTTTCTTATTTCTTTCTTCTTTCTTTCTTACTTCTTTCTTACTTCTTTCTTTCTTCTTTCTTACTTCTTTCTTACTTCTTTCTTTCTTACTTCTTTCTTACTTCTTTCTAACCTCTTTCTTACTTCTTTCTTACTTCTTTCTTACTTCTTTCTAACTTCTTTCTTTCTTCTTTTTTCTTCTTTCTTTCTTCTTTCTTTCTTAATTCTTTCTTACTTCTTTCTTACTTCTTTCTTACTTCTTTCTTTCTTCATTCTTTCTTCTTTCTTTCTTCATTCTTTCTTCTTTCTTACTTCTTTCTTACTTCTTTCTTTCTTCTTTCTTTTTTCTTTCTTTCTTACTCCTTTCTTACTTCTTTCTTACTTCTTTCTAACTTCTTTCTTACTTCTTTCTTACTTCTTTCTAACTTCTTTCTTTCTTCTTTCTTTCTTCTTTCTTTCTTACTTCTTTCTTTCTTCTTTCTTACTTCTTTCTTACTTCTTTCTTACTTCTTTCTTACATCTTTCTTACTTCTTCCTTACTTCTTTATTACTTCTTTACTACTTCTTTATTACTTCTTTCTCCTTTCTTTCTTTCTTCTTTCTTAAATGTTTCTTTCTTCTTTCTTACTTCTTTCTTTCTTCTTTCTTACTTCTTTCTTACTTCTTTCTTCTTTCTTTCTTTCTTCTTTCTTACATCTTTCTTTCTTCTTTCTTACTTCTTCCTTAGTTCTTTCTTACTTCTTTCTTACTTCTTTCTTCTTTCTTTCTTAATTCTTTCTTACTTCTTCCTTCTTTCTTTCTTCTTTCTTTCTTCTTTCTTTCTTACTTCTTTCTTACTTCTTTCTTACTTCTTTCTTCTTTCTTACTTCTTTCTAACTTCTTTCTTACGTCTTTCTTACTTCTTTCTTACTTCTTTCTTACTTCTTTCTTACTTCTTTCTTCTTTCTTTCTTCTTTCTTACTTCTTTCTTACTTCTTTCTTACTTCTTTCTTACCTCTTTCTTACTTCTTTCTTACTTCTTTCTAACTTCTTTCTTTCTTCTTTCTTTCTTCTTTCTTTCTTACTTCTTTCTTTCTTCTTTCTTACTTCTTTCTTACTTCTTTCTTACTTCTTTCTTCCTTCTTTCTAACTTATTTCTTACTTCTTTCTTACTTCTTTCTTACTTCTTTCTTTCTTTTTTCTTACTTCTTTATTACTTCTTTCTTACTTCTTTCTTACTTCTTTCTTTCTTCTTTCTTACTTCTTTCTTTCTTCTTTCTTACTTCTTTCTTACTTCTTTCTTACTTCTTTCTTCTTTCTTCTTTCTTACATCTTTCTTTCTTCTTTCTTACTCCTTCCTTAGTTCTTTCTTACTTCTTTCTTACTTCTTTCTTCTTTCTTTCTTACTTCTTTCTTACTTCTTTCTTACTTCTTTCTTTCTTCTTTCTTTCTCACTTCTTTCTAACTTCTTTCTTTCTTCTTTCTTTTTTCTTTCTTTCTTCTTTCTTACTTCTTTCTTTCTTACTTCTTTCTTACTTCTTTCTTACTTCTTTCTTACTTCTTTCTTACTTATTTCTTTCTTACTTCTTTCTTACTTCTTTCTTTCTTCTTTCTTTCTTCTTTCTTTCTTACTCCTTTCTTACTTCTTTCTTACTTCTTTCTAACTTCTTTCTTACTTCTTTCTTACTCCTTTCTAACTTCTTTCTTTCTTCTTTCTTTCTTCTTTCTTTCTTACTTCTTTCTTACTTCTTTCTTACTTCTTTCTTACTTCTTTCTTACTTCTTTATTCTTTCTTTCTTCTTTCTTTCTTACTTCTTTCTTATTTCTTTCTTACTTCTTTCTTCTTTCTTACTTCTTTCTTACTTCTTTCTTTCTTACTTCTTTCTAACTTCTTTTCTCTTCTTTCTTTCTTCTTTCTTTCTTCTTTCTTTCTTACTTATTTCTTACTTCTTTCTTACTTCTTTCTTACTTCTTTCTTACTTCTTTCTTACTTGTTTCTTACTTCTTTTTTACTTCTTTCTTACTTCTTTCTTACTTCTTTCTTTCTTCTTTCTTTCTCACTTCTTTCTAACTTCTTTCTTTCTTCTTTCTCTCTTACTTCTTTCTTACTTCCTTCTAACTTCTTTCTTTCTTCTTTCTTTCTTCTTTCTTTCTTCTTTCTTTCTTCTTTCTTACTTCTTTCTTACTTCTTTCTTTCTTCTTTCTTACTTCTTTCTTTCTTACTTCTTTCTTACTTCTTTCTTACTTCTTTCTTACTTCTTTCTTTCTTACTTCTTTCTTACTTCTTTCTAACTTCTTTCTTTCTTCTTTCTTTCTTCTTTCTTTCTTACTTCTTCCTTTCTTCTTTCTTACTTCTTTCTTACTTCTTTCTTACTTCTTTATACATCTTTCTTACTTCTTCCTTACTTCTTTATTACTTCTTTACTACTTCTTTATTACTTCTTTCTCCTTTCTTTCTTTCTTCTTTCTTAAATCTTTCTTTCTTCTTTCTTACTTCTTTCTTACTTCTTTCTTCTTTCTTTCTTTCTTCTTTCTTACATCTTTCTTTCTTCTTTCTTACTTCTTCCTTAGTTCTTTCTTACTTCTTTCTTACTTCTTTCTTCTTTCTTTCTTAATTCTTTCTTACTTCTTCCTTCGTTCTTTCTTCTTTCTTACTTCTTTCTTTCTTACTTCTTTCTAACTTCTTTTTTCTTCTTTCTTTCTTCTTTCTTTCTTCTTTCTTTCTTACTTATTTCTTACTTCTTTCTTACTTCTTTCTTCTTTCTTACTTCTTTCTAACTTCTTTCTTACGTCTTTCTTACTTCTTTCTTACTTCTTTCTTTCTTCTTTCTTTCTCACTTCTTTCTAACTTCTTTCTTTCTTCTTTCTTACTTCTTTCTTTCTTACTTCTTTCTTACTTCTTTCTTACTTCTTTCTTCTTTCTTTCTTCTTTCTTACTTCTTTCTTTCTTACTTCTTTCATACTTCTTTCTTACTTCTTTCTTCTTTCTTTCTTCTTTCTTACTTCTTTCTTACTTCTTTCTTACTTCTTTCTTACCTCTTTCTTACTTCTTTCTTACTTCTTTCTAACTTCTTTCTTTCTTCTTTCTTTCTTCTTTCTATCTTACTTCTTTCTTTCTTCTTTCTTACTTCTTTCTTACTTCTTTCTTACTTCTTTCTTCCTTCTTTCTTATTTCTTACTTCTTTCTTACTTCTTTCTTACTTCTTTCTTTCTTTTTTCTTACTTCTTTATTACTTCTTTCTTACTTCTTTCTTACTTCTTTCTTTCTTCTTTCTTACTTCTTTCTTTCTTCTTTCTTACTTCTTTCTTACTTCTTTCTTACTTCTTTCTTCTTTCTTCTTTCTTCTTTCTTACATCTTTCTTTCTTCTTTCTTACTCCTTCCTTAGTTCTTTCTTACTTCTTTCTTACTTCTTTCTTCTTTCTTTCTTACTTCTTTCTTACTTCTTTCTTACTTCTTTCTTTCTTCTTTCTTTCTCACTTCTTTCTAACTTCTTTCTTTCTTCTTTCTTTTTTCTTTCTTTCTTCTTTCTTACTTCTTTCTTTCTTACTTCTTTCTTTCTTCTTTCTTTCTTCTTTCTTTCTTACTCCTTTCTTACTTCTTTCTTACTTCTTTCTAACTTCTTTCTTACTTCCTTCTTACTCCTTTCTAACTTCTTTCTTTCTTCTTTCTTTCTTACTTCTTTCTTACTTCTTTCTTTCTTACTTCTTCTTTCTTCTTTCTTACTTCTTTCTTACTTCTTTCTTACTTCTTTCTTACTTCTTTCTAACTTCTTTCTTTCTTCTTCCTTTCTTCTTTCTTTCTTCTTTCTTTCTTACTTCTTTCTTACTTCTTTCTTACTTCTTTCTTACTTCTTTCTTACTTCTTTCTTCTTTCTTTCTTCTTTCTTTCTTACTTCTTTCTTACTTCTTTCTTACTTCTTTCTTCTTTCTTACTTCTTTCTTACTTCTTTCTTTCTTACTTCTTTCTAACTTCTTTTTTCTTCTTTCTTTCTTCTTTCTTTCTTCTTTCTTTCTTACTTATTTCTTACTTCTTTCTTACTTCTTTCTTACTTTTTTCTTACTTCTTTCTTACTTCTTTCTTACTTCTTTTTTACTTCTTTCTTACTTCTTTCTTACTTCTTTCTTTCTTCTTTCTTTCTCACTTCTTTCTAACTTCTTTCTTTCTTCTTTCTTTCTTACTTCTTTCTTACTTCTTTCTAACTTCTTTCTTTCTTCTTTCTTTCTTCTTTCTTTCTTCTTTCTTTCTTCTTTCTTACTTCTTTCTTACTTCTTTCTTTCTTCTTTCTTACTTCTTTCTTTCTTACTTCTTTCTTACTTCTTTCTTACTTCTTTCTTACTTCTTTCTTACTTCTTTCTTTCTTACTTCTTTCTTACTTCTTTCTTACTTCTTTCTTTCTTACTCCTTTCTTACTTCTTTATTACTTCTTTCTAACTTCTTTCTTACTTCTTTCTTACTTCTTTCTTACTTCTTTCTTACTTCTTTCTAACTTCTTTCTTTCTTCTTTCTTTCTTCTTTCTTTCTTACTTCTTTCTAACTTCTTTCTTTCTTACTTCTTTCTTACTTCTTTCTTACTTCTTTCTTACTTCTTTCTTACTTCTTTCTTACTTCTTTCTTACTTCTTTCTTACTTCTTTCGTACTTCTTTCTTACTTCTTTCTTAGTTCTTTCTAACTTCTTTCTTTCTTCTTTCTTTCTTCTTTCTTTCTTCTTTCTTATTAACTTCTTTCTTACTTCTTTCCTTCTTCTTTCTTACTTCTTTCTTACTTCTTTCTTTCTTACTTCTTTCTTACTTCTTTCTTACTTCTTTCTTACTTCTTTCTTCTTTATTTCTTTCTTCTTTCTTACATCTTTCTTTCTTCTTTCTTAATTCTTTCTTTCTTCTTTCTTTCTTACTTCTTTCTTACTTCTTTCTTCTTTCTTACTTCTTTCTTCTTTCTTTCTTACCTCTTTCTTACTTCTTTCTTACTTCTTTCTAACTTCTTTCTTTCTTCTTTCTTTCTTCTTTCTTTCTTACTTCTTTCTTTCTTCTTTCTTACTTCTTTCTTACTTCTTTCTTCCTTCTTTCTTCCTTCTTTCTTACTTATTTCTTACTTCTTTCTTACTTCTTTCTTTCTTTTTTCTTACTTCTTTATTACTTCTTTCTTACTTCTTTCTTACTTCTTTGTTTCTTCTTTCTTTCTTCTTTCTTTATTCTTTCTTTCTTACTTCTTTCTTACTTCTTTCTTACTTCTTTCTTACTTCTTTCTTACTTTCTTACTTCTTTCTTCTTTCTTTCTTACTTGTTTCTTTCTTACTTCTTTCTAACTTCTTTTTTCTTCTTTCTTTCTTCTTTCTTTCTTCTTTCTTTCTTACTTTTTTCTTACTTCTTTCTTACTTCTTTCTTCTTTCTTACTTCTTTCTAACTTCTTTCTTACGTCTTTCTTACTTCTTTCTTACTTCTTTCTTACTTCTTTCTTTCTTCTTTCTTTCTCACTTCTTTCTAACTTCTTTCTTTCTTACTTCTTTCTTACTTCTTTCTAACTTCTTTCTTTCTTCTTTCTTTCTTCTTTCTTTCTTCTTTCTTTCTTCTTTCTTACTTCTTTCTTACTTCTTTCTTTCTTCTTTCTTACTTCTTTTTTTCTTACTTCTTTCTTACTTCTTTCTTACTTCTTTCTTACTTCTTTCTTTCTTACTTCTTTCTTTCTTCTTTCTTTCTTCTTTCTTTCTTACTCCTTTCTTACTTCTTTCTTACTTCTTTCTAACTTCTTTCTTACTTCTTTCTTACTTCTTTCTTACTTCTTTCTAACTTCTTTCTTTCTTCTTTCTTTATTCTTTCTTTCTTACTTCTTTCTTACTTCTTTCTTACTTCTTTCTTACTTCTTTCTTACTTCTTTCTTCTTTCTTTCTTACTTCTTTCTTACTTCTTTCTTACTTCTTTCTTACTTCTTTCTTACTTCTTTCTTACTTCTTTCTAACTTCTTTCTTTCTTCTTTCTTTCTTATTTCTTTCTTCTTTCTTTCTTACTTCTTTCTTACTTCTTTCTTTCTTCTTTCTTACTTCTTTCTTACTTCTTTCTTTCTTACTTCTTTCTTACTTCTTTCTAACCTCTTTCTTACTTCTTTCTTACTTCTTTCTTACTTCTTTCTAACTTCTTTCTTTCTTCTTTTTTCTTCTTTCTTTCTTCTTTCTTTCTTAATTCTTTCTTACTTCTTTCTTACTTCTTTCTTACTTCTTTCTTTCTTCTTTCTTTCTTCTTTCTTTCTTCATTCTTTCTTCTTTCTTACTTCTTTCTTACTTCTTTCTTTCTTCTTTCTTTTTTCTTTCTTTCTTACTCCTTTCTTACTTCTTTCTTACTTCTTTCTAACTTCTTTCTTACTTCTTTCTTACTTCTTTCTAACTTCTTTCTTTCTTCTTTCTTTCTTCTTTCTTTCTTACTTCTTTCTTTCTTCTTTCTTACTTCTTTCTTACTTCTTTCTTACTTCTTTCTTACTTCTTTCTTACATCTTTCTTACTTCTTCCTTACTTCTTTATTACTTCTTTACTACTTCTTTATTACTTCTTTCTCCTTTCTTTCTTTCTTCTTTCTTAAATCTTTCTTTCTTCTTTCTTACTTCTTTCTTTCTTCTTTCTTACTTCTTTCTTACTTCTTTCTTCTTTCTTTCTTTCTTCTTTCTTACATCTTTCTTTCTTCTTTCTTACTTCTTCCTTAGTTCTTTCTTACTTCTTTCTTACTTCTTTCTTCTTTCTTTCTTAATTCTTTCTTACTTCTTCCTTCTTTCTTTCTTCTTTCTTTCTTCTTTCTTTCTTACTTCTTTCTTACTTCTTTCTTACTTCTTTCTTCTTTCTTACTTCTTTCTAACTTCTTTCTTACGTCTTTCTTACTTCTTTCTTACTTCTTTCTTACTTCTTTCTTACTTCTTTCTTCTTTCTTTCTTCTTTCTTACTTCTTTCTTACTTCTTTCTTACTTCTTTCTTACCTCTTTCTTACTTCTTTCTTACTTCTTTCTAACTTCTTTCTTTCTTCTTTCTTTCTTCTTTCTTTCTTACTTCTTTCTTTCTTCTTTCTTACTTCTTTCTTACTTCTTTCTTACTTCTTTCTTCCTTCTTTCTAACTTATTTCTTACTTCTTTCTTACTTCTTTCTTACTTCTTTCTTTCTTTTTTCTTACTTCTTTATTACTTCTTTCTTACTTCTTTCTTACTTCTTTCTTTCTTCTTTCTTACTTCTTTCTTTCTTCTTTCTTACTTCTTTCTTACTTCTTTCTTACTTCTTTCTTCTTTCTTCTTTCTTCTTTCTTACATCTTTCTTTCTTCTTTCTTACTCCTTCCTTAGTTCTTTCTTACTTCTTTCTTACTTCTTTCTTCTTTCTTTCTTACTTCTTTCTTACTTCTTTCTTACTTCTTTCTTTCTTCTTTCTTTCTCACTTCTTTCTAACTTCTTTCTTTCTTCTTTCTTTTTTCTTTCTTTCTTCTTTCTTACTTCTTTCTTTCTTACTTCTTTCTTACTTCTTTCTTACTTCTTTCTTACTTCTTTCTTACTTATTTCTTTCTTACTTCTTTCTTACTTCTTTCTTTCTTCTTTCTTTCTTCTTTCTTTCTTACTCCTTTCTTACTTCTTTCTTACTTCTTTCTAACTTCTTTCTTACTTCTTTCTTACTCCTTTCTAACTTCTTTCTTTCTTCTTTCTTTCTTCTTTCTTTCTTACTTCTTTCTTACTTCTTTCTTACTTCTTTCTTACTTCTTTCTTACTTCTTTATTCTTTCTTTCTTCTTTCTTTCTTACTTCTTTCTTATTTCTTTCTTACTTCTTTCTTCTTTCTTACTTCTTTCTTACTTCTTTCTTTCTTACTTCTTTCTAACTTCTTTTCTCTTCTTTCTTTCTTCTTTCTTTCTTCTTTCTTTCTTACTTATTTCTTACTTCTTTCTTAGTTCTTTCTTACTTCTTTCTTACTTCTTTCTTACTTGTTTCTTACTTCTTTTTTACTTCTTTCTTACTTCTTTCTTACTTCTTTCTTTCTTCTTTCTTTCTCACTTCTTTCTAACTTCTTTCTTTCTTCTTTCTCTCTTACTTCTTTCTTACTTCTTTCTAACTTCTTTCTTTCTTCTTTCTTTCTTCTTTCTTTCTTCTTTCTTTCTTCTTTCTTACTTCTTTCTTACTTCTTTCTTTCTTCTTTCTTACTTCTTTCTTTCTTACTTCTTTCTTACTTCTTTCTTACTTCTTTCTTACTTCTTTCTTACTTCTTTCTTTCTTACTTCTTTCTTACTTCTTTCTAACTTCTTTCTTTCTTCTTTCTTTCTTCTTTCTTTCTTACTTCTTTCTTTCTTCTTTCTTACTTCTTTCTTACTTCTTTCTTACTTCTTTATACATCTTTCTTACTTCTTCCTTACTTCTTTATTACTTCTTTACTACTTCTTTATTACTTCTTTCTCCTTTCTTTCTTTCTTCTTTCTTAAATCTTTCTTTCTTCTTTCTTACTTCTTTCTTTTTTCTTTCTTACTTCTTTCTTACTTCTTTCTTCTTTCTTTCTTTCTTCTTTCTTACATCTTTCTTTCTTCTTTCTTACTTCTTCCTTAGTTCTTTCTTACTTCTTTCTTACTTCTTTCTTCTTTCTTTCTTAATTCTTTCTTACTTCTTCCTTCGTTCTTTCTTCTTTCTTACTTCTTTCTTTCTTACTTCTTTCTATACTTCTTTTTTCTTCTTTCTTTCTTCTTTCTTTCTTCTTTCTTTCTTACTTATTTCTTACTTCTTTCTTACTTCTTTCTTCTTTCTTACTTCTTTCTAACTTCTTTCTTACGTCTTTCTTACTTCTTTCTTACTTCTTTCTTTCTTCTTTCTTTCTCACTTCTTTCTAACTTCTTTCTTTCTTCTTTCTTACTTCTTTCTTTCTTACTTCTTTCTTACTTCTTTCTTACTTCTTTCTTCTTTCTTTCTTCTTTCTTACTTCTTTCTTTCTTACTTCTTTCATACTTCTTTCTTACTTCTTTCTTCTTTCTTTCTTCTTTCTTACTTCTTTCTTACTTCTTTCTTACTTCTTTCTTACCTCTTTCTTACTTCTTTCTTACTTCTTTCTAACTTCTTTCTTTCTTCTTTCTTTCTTCTTTCTATCTTACTTCTTTCTTTCTTCTTTCTTACTTCTTTCTTACTTCTTTCTTACTTCTTTCTTCCTTCTTTCTTATTTCTTACTTCTTTCTTACTTCTTTCTTACTTCTTTCTTTCTTTTTTCTTACTTCTTTATTACTTCTTTCTTACTTCTTTCTTACTTCTTTCTTTCTTCTTTCTTACTTCTTTCTTTCTTCTTTCTTACTTCTTTCTTACTTCTTTCTTACTTCTTTCTTCTTTCTTCTTTCTTCTTTCTTACATCTTTCTTTCTTCTTTCTTACTCCTTCCTTAGTTCTTTCTTACTTCTTTCTTACTTCTTTCTTCTTTCTTTCTTACTTCTTTCTTACTTCTTTCTTACTTCTTTCTTTCTTCTTTCTTTCTCACTTCTTTCTAACTTCTTTCTTTCTTCTTTCTTTTTTCTTTCTTTCTTCTTTCTTACTTCTTTCTTTCTTACTTCTTTCTTTCTTCTTTCTTTCTTCTTTCTTTCTTACTCCTTTCTTACTTCTTTCTTACTTCTTTCTAACTTCTTTCTTACTTCCTTCTTACTCCTTTCTAACTTCTTTCTTTCTTCTTTCTTTCTTACTTCTTTCTTACTTCTTTCTTTCTTACTTCTTCTTTCTTCTTTCTTACTTCTTTCTTACTTCTTTCTTACTTCTTTCTTACTTCTTTCTAACTTCTTTCTTTCTTCTTCCTTTCTTCTTTCTTTCTTCTTTCTTTCTTACTTCTTTCTTACTTCTTTCTTACTTCTTTCTTACTTCTTTCTTACTTCTTTCTTCTTTCTTTCTTCTTTCTTTCTTACTTCTTTCTTACTTCTTTCTTACTTCTTTCTTCTTTCTTACTTCTTTCTTACTTCTTTCTTTCTTACTTCTTTCTAACTTCTTTTTTCTTCTTTCTTTCTTCTTTCTTTCTTCTTTCTTTCTTACTTATTTCTTACTTCTTTCTTACTTCTTTCTTACTTCTTTCTTACTTCTTTCTTACTTCTTTCTTACTTCTTTTTTACTTCTTTCTTACTTCTTTCTTACTTCTTTCTTTCTTCTTTCTTTCTCACTTCTTTCTAACTTCTTTCTTTCTTCTTTCTTTCTTACTTCTTTCTTACTTCTTTCTAACTTCTTTCTTTCTTCTTTCTTTCTTCTTTCTTTCTTCTTTCTTTCTTCTTTCTTACTTCTTTCTTACTTCTTTCTTTCTTCTTTCTTACTTCTTTCTTTCTTACTTCTTTCTTACTTCTTTCTTACTTCTTTCTTACTTCTTTCTTACTTCTTTCTTTCTTACTTCTTTCTTACTTCTTTCTTTCTTCTTTCTTTCTTACTCCTTTCTTACTTCTTTATTACTTCTTTCTAACTTCTTTCTTACTTCTTTCTTACTTCTTTCTTACTTCTTTCTTACTTCTTTCTAACTTCTTTCTTTCTTCTTTCTTTCTTCTTTCTTTCTTACTTCTTTCTAACTTCTTTCTTTCTTACTTCTTTCTTACTTCTTTCTTACTTCTTTCTTACTTCTTTCTTACTTCTTTCTTACTTCTTTCTTACTTCTTTCTTACTTCTTTCGTACTTCTTTCTTACTTCTTTCTTAGTTCTTTCTAACTTCTTTCTTTCTTCTTTCTTTCTTCTTTCTTTCTTCTTTCTTTCTTACTTCTTTCTTACTTCTTTCTTTCTTCTTTCTTACTTCTTTCTTACTTCTTTCTTTCTTACTTCTTTCTTACTTCTTTCTTACTTCTTTCTTCTTTATTTCTTTCTTCTTTCTTACATCTTTCTTTCTTCTTTCTTAATTCTTTCTTTCTTCTTTCTTTCTTACTTCTTTCTTACTTCTTTCTTCTTTCTTACTTCTTTCTTCTTTCTTTCTTACCTCTTTCTTACTTCTTTCTTACTTCTTTCTAACTTCTTTCTTTCTTCTTTCTTTCTTCTTTCTTTCTTACTTCTTTCTTTCTTCTTTCTTACTTCTTTCTTACTTCTTTCTTCCTTCTTTCTTCCTTCTTTCTTACTTATTTCTTACTTCTTTCTTACTTCTTTCTTTCTTTTTTCTTACTTCTTTATTACTTCTTTCTTACTTCTTTCTTACTTCTTTGTTTCTTCTTTCTTTCTTCTTTCTTTATTCTTTCTTTCTTACTTCTTTCTTACTTCTTTCTTACTTCTTTCTTACTTTCTTACTTCTTTCTTCTTTCTTTCTTCTTTCTTACTTCTTTCTTTCTTACTTCTTTCTAACTTCTTTTTTCTTCTTTCTTTCTTCTTTCTTTCTTCTTTCTTTCTTACTTTTTTCTTACTTCTTTCTTACTTCTTTCTTCTTTCTTACTTCTTTCTAACTTCTTTCTTACGTCTTTCTTACTTCTTTCTTACTTCTTTCTTACTTCTTTCTTTCTTCTTTCTTTCTCACTTCTTTCTAACTTCTTTCTTTCTTACTTCTTTCTTACTTCTTTCTAACTTCTTTCTTTCTTCTTTCTTTCTTCTTTCTTTCTTCTTTCTTTCTTCTTTCTTACTTCTTTCTTACTTCTTTCTTTCTTCTTTCTTACTTCTTTTTTTCTTACTTCTTTCTTACTTCTTTCTTACTTCTTTCTTACTTCTTTCTTTCTTACTTCTTTCTTTCTTCTTTCTTTCTTCTTTCTTTCTTACTCCTTTCTTACTTCTTTCTTACTTCTTTCTAACTTCTTTCTTACTTCTTTCTTACTTCTTTCTTACTTCTTTCTAACTTCTTTCTTTCTTCTTTCTTTATTCTTTCTTTCTTACTTCTTTCTTACTTCTTTCTTACTTCTTTCTTACTTCTTTCTTACTTCTTTCTTCTTTCTTTCTTACTTCTTTCTTACTTCTTTCTTACTTCTTTCTTACTTCTTTCTTACTTCTTTCTTACTTCTTTCTAACTTCTTTCTTTCTTCTTTCTTTCTTATTTCTTTCTTCTTTCTTTCTTACTTCTTTCTTACTTCTTTCTTTCTTCTTTCTTACTTCTTTCTTACTTCTTTCTTTCTTACTTCTTTCTTACTTCTTTCTAACCTCTTTCTTACTTCTTTCTTACTTCTTTCTTACTTCTTTCTAACTTCTTTCTTTCTTCTTTTTTCTTCTTTCTTTCTTCTTTCTTTCTTAATTCTTTCTTACTTCTTTCTTACTTCTTTCTTACTTCTTTCTTTCTTCTTTCTTTCTTCTTTCTTTCTTCATTCTTTCTTCTTTCTTACTTCTTTCTTACTTCTTTCTTTCTTCTTTCTTTTTTCTTTCTTTCTTACTCCTTTCTTACTTCTTTCTTACTTCTTTCTAACTTCTTTCTTACTTCTTTCTTACTTCTTTCTAACTTCTTTCTTTCTTCTTTCTTTCTTCTTTCTTTCTTACTTCTTTCTTTCTTCTTTCTTACTTCTTTCTTACTTCTTTCTTACTTCTTTCTTACATCTTTCTTACTTCTTCCTTACTTCTTTATTACTTCTTTACTACTTCTTTATTACTTCTTTCTCCTTTCTTTCTTTCTTCTTTCTTAAATCTTTCTTTCTTCTTTCTTACTTCTTTCTTTCTTCTTTCTTACTTCTTTCTTACTTCTTTCTTCTTTCTTTCTTTCTTCTTTCTTACATCTTTCTTTCTTCTTTCTTACTTCTTCCTTAGTTCTTTCTTACTTCTTTCTTACTTCTTTCTTCTTTCTTTCTTAATTCTTTCTTACTTCTTCCTTCTTTCTTTCTTCTTTCTTTCTTCTTTCTTTCTTACTTCTTTCTTACTTCTTTCTTACTTCTTTCTTCTTTCTTACTTCTTTCTAACTTCTTTCTTACGTCTTTCTTACTTCTTTCTTACTTCTTTCTTACTTCTTTCTTACTTCTTTCTTCTTTCTTTCTTCTTTCTTACTTCTTTCTTACTTCTTTCTTACTTCTTTCTTACCTCTTTCTTACTTCTTTCTTACTTCTTTCTAACTTCTTTCTTTCTTCTTTCTTTCTTCTTTCTTTCTTACTTCTTTCTTTCTTCTTTCTTACTTCTTTCTTACTTCTTTCTTACTTCTTTCTTCCTTCTTTCTAACTTATTTCTTACTTCTTTCTTACTTCTTTCTTACTTCTTTCTTTCTTTTTTCTTACTTCTTTATTACTTCTTTCTTACTTCTTTCTTACTTCTTTCTTTCTTCTTTTTTACTTCTTTCTTTCTTCTTTCTTACTTCTTTCTTACTTCTTTCTTACTTCTTTCTTCTTTCTTCTTTCTTCTTTCTTACATCTTTCTTTCTTCTTTCTTACTCCTTCCTTAGTTCTTTCTTACTTCTTTCTTACTTCTTTCTTCTTTCTTTCTTACTTCTTTCTTACTTCTTTCTTACTTCTTTCTTTCTTCTTTCTTTCTCACTTCTTTCTAACTTCTTTCTTTCTTCTTTCTTTTTTCTTTCTTTCTTCTTTCTTACTTCTTTCTTTCTTACTTCTTTCTTACTTCTTTCTTACTTCTTTCTTACTTCTTTCTTACTTATTTCTTTCTTACTTCTTTCTTACTTCTTTCTTTCTTCTTTCTTTCTTCTTTCTTTCTTACTCCTTTCTTACTTCTTTCTTACTTCTTTCTAACTTCTTTCTTACTTCTTTCTTACTCCTTTCTAACTTCTTTCTTTCTTCTTTCTTTCTTCTTTCTTTCTTACTTCTTTCTTACTTCTTTCTTACTTCTTTCTTACTTCTTTCTTACTTCTTTATTCTTTCTTTCTTCTTTCTTTCTTACTTCTTTCTTATTTCTTTCTTACTTCTTTCTTCTTTCTTACTTCTTTCTTACTTCTTTCTTTCTTACTTCTTTCTAACTTCTTTTCTCTTCTTTCTTTCTTCTTTCTTTCTTCTTTCTTTCTTACTTATTTCTTACTTCTTTCTTAGTTCTTTCTTACTTCTTTCTTACTTCTTTCTTACTTGTTTCTTACTTCTTTTTTACTTCTTTCTTACTTCTTTCTTACTTCTTTCTTTCTTCTTTCTTTCTCACTTCTTTCTAACTTCTTTCTTTCTTCTTTCTCTCTTACTTCTTTCTTACTTCTTTCTAACTTCTTTCTTTCTTCTTTCTTTCTTCTTTCTTTCTTCTTTCTTTCTTCTTTCTTACTTCTTTCTTACTTCTTTCTTTCTTCTTTCTTACTTCTTTCTTTCTTACTTCTTTCTTACTTCTTTCTTACTTCTTTCTTACTTCTTTCTTACTTCTTTCTTTCTTACTTCTTTCTTACTTCTTTCTAACTTCTTTCTTTCTTCTTTCTTTCTTCTTTCTTTCTTACTTCTTTCTTTCTTCTTTCTTACTTCTTTCTTACTTGTTTCTTACTTCTTTATACATCTTTCTTACTTCTTCCTTACTTCTTTATTACTTCTTTACTACTTCTTTATTACTTCTTTCTCCTTTCTTTCTTTCTTCTTTCTTAAATCTTTCTTTCTTCTTTCTTACTTCTTTCTTTTTTCTTTCTTACTTCTTTCTTACTTCTTTCTTCTTTCTTTCTTTCTTCTTTCTTACATCTTTCTTTCTTCTTTCTTACTTCTTCCTTAGTTCTTTCTTACTTCTTTCTTACTTCTTTCTTCTTTCTTTCTTAATTCTTTCTTACTTCTTCCTTCGTTCTTTCTTCTTTCTTACTTCTTTCTTTCTTACTTCTTTCTAACTTCTTTTTTCTTCTTTCTTTCTTCTTTCTTTCTTCTTTCTTTCTTACTTATTTCTTACTTCTTTCTTACTTCTTTCTTCTTTCTTACTTCTTTCTAACTTCTTTCTTACGTCTTTCTTACTTCTTTCTTACTTCTTTCTTTCTTCTTTCTTTCTCACTTCTTTCTAACTTCTTTCTTTCTTCTTTCTTACTTCTTTCTTTCTTACTTCTTTCTTACTTCTTTCTTACTTCTTTCTTCTTTCTTTCTTCTTTCTTACTTCTTTCTTTCTTACTTCTTTCATACTTCTTTCTTACTTCTTTCTTCTTTCTTTCTTCTTTCTTACTTCTTTCTTACTTCTTTCTTACTTCTTTCTTACCTCTTTCTTACTTCTTTCTTACTTCTTTCTAACTTCTTTCTTTCTTCTTTCTTTCTTCTTTCTATCTTACTTCTTTCTTACTTCTTTCTTACTTCTTTCTTACTTCTTTCTTACTTCTTTCTTCCTTCTTTCTAACTTATTTCTTACTTCTTTCTTACTTCTTTCTTAATTCTTTCTTTCTTTTTTCTTACTTCTTTATTACTTCTTTCTTACTTCTTTCTTTCTTCTTTCTTACTTCTTTCTTTCTTCTTTCTTACTTCTTTCTTACTTCTTTATTACTTCTTTCTTCTTTCTTCTTTCTTCTTTCTTACATCTTTCTTTCTTCTTTCTTACTCCTTCCTTAGTTCTTTCTTACTTCTTTCTTACTTCTTTCTTCTTTCTTTCTTACTTCTTTCTTACTTCTTTCTTACTTCTTTCTTTCTTCTTTCTCACTTCTTTCTAACTTCTTTCTTTCTTCTTTCTTTTTTCTTTCTTTCTTCTTTCTTACTTCTTTCTTTCTTACTTCTTTCTTACTTCTTTCTTACTTCTTTCTTACTTCTTTCTTACTTATTTCTTTCTTACTTCTTTCTTACTTCTTTCTTTCTTCTTTCTTTCTTCTTTCTTTCTTACTCCTTTCTTACTTCTTTCTTACTTCTTTCTAACTTCTTTCTTACTTCTTTCTTACTCCTTTCTAACTTCTTTCTTTCTTCTTTCTTTCTTCTTTCTTTCTTACTTCTTTCTTACTTCTTTCTTTCTTACTTCTTCTTTCTTCTTTCTTACTTCTTTCTTACTTCTTTCTTACTTCTTTCTTACTTCTTTCTAACTTCTTTCTTTCTTCTTCCTTTCTTCTTTCTTTCTTCTTTCTTTCTTACTTCTTTCTTACTTCTTTCTTACTTCTTTCTTACTTCTTTATTCTTTCTTTCTTCTTTCTTTCTTACTTCTTTCTTACTTCTTTCTTACTTCTTTCTTCTTTCTTACTTCTTTCTTACTTCTTTCTTTCTTACTTCTTTCTAACTTCTTTTCTCTTCTTTCTTTCTTCTTTCTTTCTTCTTTCTTTCTTACTTATTTCTTACTTCTTTCTTACTTCTTTCTTACTTCTTTCTTACTTATTTCTTACTTGTTTCTTACTTCTTTTTTACTTCTTTCTTACTTCTTTCTTACTTCTTTCTTTCTTCTTTCTTTCTCACTTCTTTCTAACTTCTTTCTTTCTTCTTTCTCTCTTACTTCTTTCTTACTTCTTTCTAACTTCTTTCTTTCTTCTTTCTTTCTTCTTTCTTCTTTCTTACTTCTTTCTTACTTCTTTCTTTCTTCTTTCTTACTTCTTTCTTTCTTACTTCTTTCTTACTTCTTTCTTTCTTCTTTCTTTCTTACTCCTTTCTTACTTCTTTATTACTTCTTTCTAACTTCTTTCTTACTTCTTTCTTACTTCTTTCTTACTTCTTTCTAACTTCTTTCTTTCTTCTTTCTTTCTTCTTTCTTTCTTACTTCTTTCTTACTTCTTTCTTTCTTACTTCTTTCTTACTTTTTTCTTACTTCTTTCTTACTTCTTTCTTACTTCTTTCTTACTTCTTTCTTACTTCTTTCTTACTTCTTTCTTACTTCTTTCTTACTTCTTTCTTACTTCTTTCTAACTTCTTTCTTTCTTCTTTCTTTCTTCTTTCTTTCTTCTTTCTTTCTTACTTCTTTCTTACTTCATTCTTTCTTCTTTCTTACTTCTTTCTTACTTCTTTCTTTCTTACTTCTTTATTACTTCTTTCTTACTTCTTTCTTACTTCTTTCTTCTTTCTTTCTTTCTTCTTTCTTACATCTTTCTTTCTTCTTTCTTAATTCTTTCTTTCTTCTTTCTCTCTTACTTCTTTCTTACTTCTTTCTAACTTCTTTCTTTCTTCTTTCTTTCTTCTTTCTTTCTTCTTTCTTTCTTCTTTCTTACTTCTTTCTTACTTCTTTCTTTCTTCTTTCTTACTTCTTTCTTTCTTACTTCTTTCTTACTTCTTTCTTACTTCTTTCTTACTTCTTTCTTACTTCTTTCTTTCTTACTTCTTTCTTACTTCTTTCTTTCTTCTTTCTTTCTTACTCCTTTCTTACTTCTTTATTACTTCTTTCTAACTTCTTTCTTATTTCTTTCTTACTTCTTTCTTACTTCTTTCTAACTTCTTTCTTTCTTCTTTCTTTCTTCTTTCTTTCTTACTTCTTTCTTACTTCTTTCTTTCTTACTTCTTTCTTACTTCTTTCTTACTTCTTTCTTACTTCTTTCTTACTTCTTTCTTACTTCTTTCTTATTTCTTTCTTACTTCTTTCTTACTTCTTTCTTACTTCTTTTTAACTTCTTTCTTTCTTCTTTATTTCTTCTTTCTTTCTTCTTTCTTTCTTACTTCTTTCTTCTTTATTTCTTTCTTCTTTCTTACATCTTTCTTTCTTCTTTCTTAATTCTTTCTTTCTTCTTTCTTTCTTACTTCTTTCTCACTTCTTTCTTCTTTCTTACTTCTTTCTTCTTTCTTTCTTACCTCTTTCTTACTTCTTTCTTACTTCTTTCTAACTTCTTTCTTTCTTCTTTCTTTCTTCTTTCTTTCTTACTTCTTTCTTTCTTCTTTCTTACTTCTTTCTTACTTCTTTCTTCCTTCTTACTTCCTTCTTTCTTACTTATTTCTTACTTCTTTCTTACTTCTTTCTTTCTTTTTTCTTACTTCTTTATTACTTCTTTCTTACTTCTTTGTTACTTCTTTCTTTCTTCTTTCTTTCTTCTTTCTTTATTCTTTCTTTCTTACTTCGTTCTTACTTCTTTCTTACTTCTTTCTTACTTCTTTCTTACTTCTTTCTTCTTTCTTTCTTCTTTCTTTCTTACTTCTTTCTTACTTCTTTCTTACTTCTTTCTTCTTTCTTTCTTCTTTCTTACTTCTTTCTTTCTTACTTCTTTCTAACTTCTTTTTTCTTCTTTCTTTCTTCTTTCTTTCTTCTTTCTTTCTTACTTTTTTCTTACTTCTTTCTTACTTCTTTCTTCTTTCTTACTTCTTTCTAACTTCTTTCTTACGTCTTTCTTACTTCTTTCTTACTTCTTTCTTACTTCTTTCTTTCTTCTTTCTTTCTCACTTCTTTCTAACTTCTTTCTTTCTTACTTCTTTCTTACTTCTTTCTAACTTCTTTCTTTCTTCTTTCTTTCTTCTTTCTTTCTTCTTTCTTTCTTCTTTCTTACTTCTTTCTTACTTCTTTCTTTCTTCTTTCTTACTTCTTTCTTTCTTACTTCTTTCTTACTTCTTTCTTACTTCTTTCTTACTTCTTTCTTTCTTACTTCTTTCTTTCTTCTTTCTTTCTTCTTTCTTTCTTACTCCTTTCTTACTTCTTTCTTACTTCTTTCTAACTTCTTTCTTACTTCTTTCTTACTTCTTTCTTACTTCTTTCTTCTTTCTTTCTTACTTCTTTCTTACTTCTTTCTTACTTCTTTCTTACTTCCTTCTTACTTCTTTCTTACTTCTTTCTAACTTCTTTCTTTCTTCTTTCTTTCTTATTTCTTTCTTCTTTCTTTCTTACTTCTTTCTTACTTCTTTCTTTCTTCTTTCTTACTTCTTTCTTACTTCTTTCTTTCTTACTTCTTTCTTACTTCTTTCTAACCTCTTTCTTACTTCTTTCTTACTTCTTTCTTACTTCTTTCTAACTTCTTTCTTTCTTCTTTTTTCTTCTTTCTTTCTTCTTTCTTTCTTAATTCTTTCTTACTTCTTTCTTACTTCTTTCTTACTTCTTTCTTTCTTCTTTCTTTCTTCTTTCTTTCTTCATTCTTTCTTCTTTCTTACTTCTTTCTTACTTCTTTCTTTCTTCTTTCTTTTTTCTTTCTTTCTTACTCCTTTCTTACTTCTTTCTTACTTCTTTCTAACTTCTTTCTTACTTCTTTCTTACTTCTTTCTTACTTCTTTCTTCTTTCTTCTTTCTTTCTTACTTCTTTCTTACTTCTTTCTTACTTCTTTCTTTCTTCTTTCTTTCTCACTTCTTTCTAACTTCTTTCTTTCTTCTTTCTTTTTTCTTTCTTTCTTCTTTCTTACTTCTTTCTTTCTTACTTCTTTCTTACTTCTTTCTTACTTCTTTCTTACTTCTTTCTTACTTATTTCTTTCTTACTTCTTTCTTACTTCTTTCTTTCTTCTTTCTTTCTTCTTTCTTTCTTACTCCTTTCTTACTTCTTTCTTACTTCTTTCTAACTTCTTTCTTACTTCTTTCTTACTCCTTTCTAACTTCTTTCTTTCTTCTTTCTTTCTTCTTTCTTTCTTACTTCTTTCTTACTTCTTTCTTTCTTACTTCTTCTTTCTTCTTTCTTACTTCTTTCTTACTTCTTTCTTACTTCTTTCTTACTTCTTTCTAACTTCTTTCTTTCTTCTTCCTTTCTTCTTTCTTTCTTCTTTCTTTCTTACTTCTTTCTTACTTCTTTCTTACTTCTTTCTTACTTCTTTATTCTTTCTTTCTTCTTTCTTTCTTACTTCTTTCTTACTTCTTTCTTACTTCTTTCTTCTTTCTTACTTCTTTCTTACTTCTTTCTTTCTTACTTCTTTCTAACTTCTTTTCTCTTCTTTCTTTCTTCTTTCTTTCTTCTTTCTTTCTTACTTATTTCTTACTTCTTTCTTACTTCTTTCTTACTTCTTTCTTACTTATTTCTTACTTGTTTCTTACTTCTTTTTTACTTCTTTCTTACTTCTTTCTTACTTCTTTCTTTCTTCTTTCTTTCTCTCTTCTTTCTAACTTCTTTCTTTCTTCTTTCTCTCTTACTTCTTTCTTACTTCTTTCTAACTTCTTTCTTTCTTCTTTCTTTCTTCTTTCTTTCTTCTTTCTTTCTTCTTTCTTACTTCTTTCTTACTTCTTTCTTTCTTCTTTCTTACTTCTTTCTTTCTTACTTCTTTCTTACTTCTTTCTTTCTTCTTTCTTTCTTACTCCTTTCTTACTTCTTTATTACTTCTTTCTAACTTCTTTCTTACTTCTTTCTTACTTCTTTCTTACTTCTTTCTAACTTCTTTCTTTCTTCTTTCTTTCTTCTTTCTTTCTTACTTCTTTCTTACTTCTTTCTTTCTTACTTCTTTCTTACTTTTTTCTTACTTCTTTCTTACTTCTTTCTTACTTCTTTATACATCTTTCTTACTTCTTCCTTACTTCTTTATTACTTCTTTCTTACTTCTTTCTTACTTCTTTCTAACTTCTTTCTTTCTTCTTTCTTTCTTCTTTCTTTCTTCTTTCTTTCTTACTTCTTTCTTACTTCATTCTTTCTTCTTTCTTACTTCTTTCTTACTTCTTTCTTTCTTACTTCTTTATTACTTCTTTCTTACTTCTTTCTTAATTCTTTCTTCTTTCTTTCTTTCTTCTTTCTTACATCTTTCTTTCTTCTTTCTTAATTCTTTCTTTCTTCTTTCTCTCTTACTTCTTTCTTACTTCTTTCTAACTTCTTTCTTTCTTCTTTCTTTCTTCTTTCTTTCTTCTTTCTTTCTTCTTTCTTACTTCTTTCTTAATTCTTTCTTTCTTCTTTCTTACTTCTTTCTTTCTTACTTCTTTCTTACTTCTTTCTTACTTCTTTCTTACTTCTTTCTTACTTCTTTCTTTCTTACTTCTTTCTTACTTCTTTCTTTCTTCTTTCTTACTCCTTTCTTACTTCTTTATTACTTCTTTCTAACTTCTTTCTTATTTCTTTCTTACTTCTTTCTTACTTCTTTCTAACTTCTTTCTTTCTTCTTTCTTTCTTCTTTCTTTCTTACTTCTTTCTTACTTCTTTCTTTCTTACTTCTTTCTTACTTCTTTCTTACTTCTTTCTTACTTCTTTCTTACTTCTTTCTTACTTCTTTCTTATTTCTTTCTTACTTCTTTCTTACTTCTTTCTTACTTCTTTTTAACTTCTTTCTTTCTTCTTTATTTCTTCTTTCTTTCTTCTTTCTTTCTTACTTCTTTCTTCTTTATTTCTTTCTTCTTTCTTACATCTTTCTTTCTTCTTTCTTAATTCTTTCTTTCTTCTTTCTTTCTTACTTCTTTCTCACTTCTTTCTTCTTTCTTACTTCTTTCTTCTTTCTTTCTTACCTCTTTCTTACTTCTTTCTTACTTCTTTCTAACTTCTTTCTTTCTTCTTTCTTTCTTCTTTCTTTCTTACTTCTTTCTTTCTTCTTTCTTACTTCTTTCTTACTTCTTTCTTCCTTCTTACTTCCTTCTTTCTTACTTATTTCTTACTTCTTTCTTACTTCTTTCTTTCTTTTTTCTTACTTCTTTATTACTTCTTTCTTACTTCTTTGTTACTTCTTTCTTTCTTCTTTCTTTCTTCTTTCTTTATTCTTTCTTTCTTACTTCGTTCTTACTTCTTTCTTACTTCTTTCTTACTTCTTTCTTACTTCTTTCTTCTTTCTTTCTTCTTTCTTTCTTACTTCTTTCTTACTTCTTTCTTACTTCTTTCTTCTTTCTTTCTTCTTTCTTACTTCTTTCTTTCTTACTTCTTTCTAACTTCTTTTTTCTTCTTTCTTTCTTCTTTCTTTCTTCTTTCTTTCTTACTTTTTTCTTACTTCTTTCTTACTTCTTTCTTCTTTCTTACTTCTTTCTAACTTCTTTCTTACGTCTTTCTTACTTCTTTCTTACTTCTTTCTTACTTCTTTCTTTCTTCTTTCTTTCTCACTTCTTTCTAACTTCTTTCTTTCTTACTTCTTTCTTACTTCTTTCTAACTTCTTTCTTTCTTCTTTCTTTCTTCTTTCTTTCTTCTTTCTTTCTTCTTTCTTACTTCTTTCTTACTTCTTTCTTTCTTCTTTCTTACTTCTTTCTTTCTTACTTCTTTCTTACTTCTTTCTTACTTCTTTCTTACTTCTTTCTTTCTTACTTCTTTCTTTCTTCTTTCTTTCTTCTTTCTTTCTTACTCCTTTCTTACTTCTTTCTTACTTCTTTCTAACTTCTTTCTTACTTCTTTCTTACTTCTTTCTTACTTCTTTCTTCTTTCTTTCTTACTTCTTTCTTACTTCTTTCTTACTTCTTTCTTACTTCCTTCTTACTTCTTTCTTACTTCTTTCTTACTTCTTTCTTTCTTCTTTCTTTCTTATTTCTTTCTTCTTTCTTTCTTACTTCTTTCTTACTTCTTTCTTTCTTCTTTCTTACTTCTTTCTTACTTCTTTCTTTCTTACTTCTTTCTTACTTCTTTCTAACCTCTTTCTTACTTCTTTCTTACTTCTTTCTTACTTCTTTCTAACTTCTTTCTTTCTTCTTTTTTCTTCTTTCTTTCTTCTTTCTTTCTTAATTCTTTCTTACTTCTTTCTTACTTCTTTCTTACTTCTTTCTTTCTTCTTTCTTTCTTCTTTCTTTCTTCATTCTTTCTTCTTTCTTACTTCTTTCTTACTTCTTTCTTTCTTCTTTCTTTTTTCTTTCTTTCTTACTCCTTTCTTACTTCTTTCTTACTTCTTTCTAACTTCTTTCTTACTTCTTTCTTACTTCTTTCTTACTTCTTTCTTCTTTCTTTCTTCTTTCTTACTTCTTTCTTACTTCTTTCTTACTTCTTTCTTACCTCTTTCTTACTTCTTTCTTACTTCTTTCTAACTTCTTTCTTTCTTCTTTCTTTCTTCTTTCTTTCTTACTTCTTTCTTTCTTCTTTCTTACTTCTTTCTTACTTCTTTCTTACTTCTTTCTTCCTTCTTTCTAACTTATTTCTTACTTCTTTCTTACTTCTTTCTTACTTCTTTCTTTCTTTTTTCTTACTTCTTTATTACTTCTTTCTTACTTCTTTCTTACTTCTTTCTTTCTTCTTTCTTACTTCTTTCTTTCTTCTTTCTTACTTCTTTCTTACTTCTTTCTTACTTCTTTCTTCTTTCTTTCTTACTTCTTTCTTACTTCTTTCTTACTTCTTTCTTTCTTCTTTCTTTCTCACTTCTTTCTAACTTCTTTCTTTCTTCTTTCTTTTTCTTTCTTTCTTCTTTCTTACTTCTTTCTTTCTTACTTCTTTCTTACTTCTTTCTTACTTCTTTCTTACTTATTTCTTTCTTACTTCTTTCCTACTTCTTTCTTTCTTCTTTCTTTCTTCTTTCTTTCTTACTCCTTTCTTACTTCTTTCTTACTTCTTTCTAACTTCTTTCTTACTTCTTTCTTACTCCTTTCTAACTTCTTTCTTTCTTCTTTCTTTCTTCTTTCTTTCTTACTTCTTTCTTACTTCTTTCTTTCTTACTTCTTCTTTCTTCTTTCTTACTTATTTCTTACTTCTTTCTTACTTCTTTCTTACTTCTTTCTAACTTCTTTCTTTCTTCTTCCTTTCTTCTTTCTTTCTTCTTTCTTTCTTACTTCTTTCTTACTTCTTTCTTACTTCTTTCTTACTTCTTTCTTACTTCTTTATTCTTTCTTTCTTCTGTCTTTCTTACTTCTTTCTTACTTCTTTCTTACTTCTTTCTTCTTTCTTACTTCTTTCTTACTTCTTTCTTTCTTACTTCTTTCTAACTTCTTTTCTCTTCTTTCTTTCTTCTTTCTTTCTTCTTTCTTTCTTACTTATTTCTTACTTCTTTCTTACTTCTTTCTTACTTCTTTCTTACTTGTTTCTTACTTCTTTTTTACTTCTTTCTTACTTCTTTCTTACTTCTTTCTTTCTTCTTTCTTTCTCACTTCTTTCTAACTTCTTTCTTTCTTCTTTCTCTCTTACTTCTTTCTTACTTCTTTCTAACTTCTTTCTTTCTTCTTTCTTTCTTCTTTCTTTCTTCTTTCTTTCTTCTTTCTTACTTCTTTCTTACTTCTTTCTTTCTTCTTTCTTACTTCTTTCTTTCTTACTTCTTTCTTACTTCTTTCTTACTTCTTTCTTACTTCTTTCTTACTTCTTTCTTACTTCTTTCTTTCTTACTTCTTTCTTACTTCTTTCTAACTTCTTTCTTTCTTCTTTCTTTCTTCTTTCTTTCTTACTTCTTTCTTTCTTCTTTCTTACTTCTTTCTTTCTTCTTTCTTACTTCTTTCTTACTTCTTTCTTCTTTCTTTCTTTCTTCTTTCTTACATCTTTCTTTCTTCTTTCTTACTTCTTCCTTAGTTCTTTCTTACTTCTTTCTTACTTCTTTCTTCTTTCTTTCTTAATTCTTTCTTACTTCTTCCTTCTTTATTTCTTCTTTCTTACTTCTTTCTTTCTTACTTCTTTCTAACTTCTTTTTTCTTCTTTCTTTCTTCTTTCTTTCTTCTTTCTTTCTTACTTATTTCTTACTTCTTTCTTACTTCTTTCTTCTTTCTTACTTCTTTCTAACTTCTTTCTTACGTCTTTCTTACTTCTTTCTTACTTCTTTCTTTCTTACTTCTTTCTTACTTCTTTCTTACTTCTTTCTTCTTTCTTTCTTCTTTCTTACTTCTTTCTTTCTTACTTCTTTCTTACTTCTTTCTTACTTCTTTCTTATTCTTTCTTCTTTCTTACTTCTTTCTTACTTCTTTCTTACTTCTTTCTTACCTCTTTCTTACTTCTTTCTTACTTCTTTCTAACTTCTTTCTTTCTTCTTTCTTTCTTCTTTCTATCTTACTTCTTTCTTTCTTCTTTCTTCTTTCTTTCTTACTTCTTTCTTACTTCATTCTTTCTTCTTTCTTACTTCTTTCTTACTTCTTTCTTTCTTACTCCTTTCTTACTTCTTTATTACTTCTTTCTAACTTCTTTCTTACTTCTTTCTTACTTCTTTCTTACTTCTTTCTAACTTCTTTCTTTCTTCTTTCTTTCTTCTTTCTTTCTTACTTCTTTCTTACTTCTTTCTTTCTTACTTCTTTCTTACTTTTTTCTTACTTCTTTCTTACTTCTTTCTTACTTCTTTCTTACTTCTTTCTTACTTCTTTCTTACTTCTTTCTTACTTCTTTCTTACTTCTTTCTTACTTCTTTCTAACTTCTTTCTTTCTTCTTTCTTTCTTCTTTCTTTCTTCTTTCTTTCTTACTTCTTTCTTACTTCATTCTTTCTTCTTTCTTACTTCTTTCTTACTTCTTTCTTTCTTACTTCTTTATTACTTCTTTCTTACTTCTTTCTTACTTCTTTCTTCTTTCTTTCTTTCTTCTTTCTTACATCTTTCTTTCTTCTTTCTTAATTCTTTCTTTCTTCTTTCTCTCTTACTTCTTTCTTACTTCTTTCTATCTTCTTTCTTTCTTCTTTCTTTCTTCTTTCTTTCTTCTTTCTTTCTTCTTTCTTACTTCTTTCTTACTTCTTTCTTTCTTCTTTCTTACTTCTTTCTTTCTTACTTCTTTCTTACTTCTTTCTTACTTCTTTCTTACTTCTTTCTTACTTCTTTCTTTCTTACTTCTTTCTTACTTCTTTCTTTCTTCTTTCTTTCTTACTCCTTTCTTACTTCTTTATTACTTCTTTGTAACTTCTTTCTTACTTCTTTCTTACTTCTTTCTTACTTCTTTCTAACTTCTTTCTTTCTTCTTTCTTTCTTCTTTCTTTCTTACTTCTTTCTTACTTCTTTCTTTCTTACTTCTTTCTTACTTCTTTCTTACTTCTTTCTTACTTCTTTCTTACTTCTTTCTTACTTCTTTCTTACTTCTTTCTTACTTCTTTCTTACTTCTTTCTTACTTCTTTCTAACTTCTTTCTTTCTTCTTTCTTTCTTCTTTCTTTCTTCTTTCTTTCTTACTTCTTTCTTACTTCTTTCTTTCTTCTTTCTTACTTCTTTCTTACTTCTTTCTTTCTTACTTCTTTCTTACTTCTTTCTTACTTCTTTCTTACTTCTTTCTTCTTTATTTCTTTCTTCTTTCTTACATCTTTCTTTCTTCTTTCTTAATTCTTTCTTTCTTCTTTCTTTCTTACTTCTTTCTTACTTCTTTCTTCTTTCTTACTTCTTTCTTCTTTCTTTCTTACCTCTTTCTTACTTCTTTCTTACTTCTTTCTAACTTCTTTCTTTCTTCTTTCTTTCTTCTTTCTTTCTTACTTCTTTCTTTCTTCTTTCTTACTTCTTTCTTACTTCTTTCTTCCTTCTTTCTTCCTTCTTTCTTACTTATTTCTTACTTCTTTCTTACTTCTTTCTTTCTTTTTTCTTACTTCTTTATTACTTCTTTCTTACTTCTTTCTTACTTCTTTCTTTCTTCTTTCTTTCTTCTTTCTTTCTTCTTTCTTTCTTACTTCTTTCTTACTTCTTTCTTACTTCTTTCTTACTTCTTTCTTACTTCTTTCTTCTTTCTTTCTTCTTTCTTTCTTACTTCTTTCTTACTTCTTTCTTACTTCTTTCTTCTTTCTTTCTTCTTTCTTACTTCTTTCTTTCTTACTTCTTTCTAACTTCTTTTTTCTTCTTTCTTTCTTCTTTCTTTCTTCTTTCTTTCTTACTTTTTTCTTACTTCTTTCTTACTTCTTTCTTCTTTCTTACTTCTTTCTAACTTCTTTCTTACGTCTTTCTTACTTCTTTCTTACTTCTTTCTTACTTCTTTCTTTCTTCTTTCTTTCTCACTTCTTTCTAACTTCTTTCTTTCTTACTTCTTTCTTACTTCTTTCTAACTTCTTTCTTACTTCTTTCTTTCTTACTTCTTTCTTTCTTCTTTCTTTCTTCTTTCTTTCTTACTTTTTTCTTACTTCTTTCTTACTTCTTTCTTCTTTCTTACTTCTTTCTAACTTCTTTCTTACGTCTTTCTTACTTCTTTCTTACTTCTTTCTTACTTCTTTCTTTCTTCTTTCTTTCTCACTTCTTTCTAACTTCTTTCTTTCTTACTTCTTTCTTACTTCTTTCTAACTTCTTTCTTTCTTCTTTCTTTCTTCTTTCTTTCTTCTTTCTTACTTCTTTCTTACTTCTTTCTTTCTTCTTTCTTACTTCTTTCTTTCTTACTTCTTTCTTACTTCTTTCTTACTTCTTTCTTACTTCTTTCTTTCTTAATTCTTTCTTTCTTCTTTCTTTCTTCTTTCTTTCTTACTCCTTTCTTACTTCTTTCTTACTTCTTTCTAACTTCTTTCTTACTTCTTTCTTACTTCTTTCTTACTTCTTTCTTCTTTCTTTCTTACTTCTTTCTTACTTCTTTCTTACTTCTTTCTTACTTCTTTCTTACTTCTTTCTTACTTCTTTCTAACTTCTTTCTTTCTTCTTTCTTTCTTATTTCTTTCTTCTTTCTTTCTTACTTCTTTCTTACTTCTTTCTTTCTTCTTTCTTACTTCTTTCTTACTTCTTTCTTTCTTACTTCTTTCTTACTTCTTTCTAACCTCTTTCTTACTTCTTTCTTACTTCTTTCTTACTTCTTTCTAACTTCTTTCTTCTTTTTTCTTCTTTCTTTCTTCTTTCTTTCTTAATTCTTTCTTACTTCTTTCTTACTTCTTTCTTACTTCTTTCTTTCTTCTTTCTTTCTTCTTTCTTTCTTCATTCTTTCTTCTTTCTTACTTCTTTCTTACTTCTTTCTTTCTTCTTTCTTTTTTCTTTCTTTCTTACTCCTTTCTTACTTCTTTCTAACTTCTTTCTTACTTCTTTCTTACTTCTTTCTTACTTCTTTCTAACTTCTTTCTTTCTTCTTTCTTTCTTCTTTCTTTCTTACTTCTTTCTTACTTCTTTCTTTCTTACTTCTTTCTTACTTCTTTCTTACTTCTTTCTTTCTTCTTTCTTTCTTCTTTCTTTATTCTTTCTTTCTTACTTCTTTCTTACTTCTTTCTTACTTCTTTCTTACTTCTTTCTTACTTCGTTCTAACTTCTTTCTTTCTTCTTTCTTTCTTCTTTCTTTCTTACTTCTTTCTTACTTCTTTCTTTCTTACTTCTTTCTTACTTCTTTCTTACTTCTTTCTTTCTTCTTTCTTTCTTCTTTCTTTATTCTTTCTTTCTTACTTCTTTCTTACTTCTTTCTTACTTCTTTCTTACTTCTTTCTTACTTCTTTCTTCTTTCTTTCTTCTTTCTTTCTTACTTCTTTCTTACTTCTTTCTTACTTCTTTCTTCTTTCTTTCTTCTTTCTTTCTTACTTTTTTCTTACTTCTTTCTTACTTCTTTCTTCTTTCTTACTTCTTTCTAACTTCTTTCTTACGTCTTTCTTACTTCTTTCTTACTTCTTTCTTACTTCTTTCTTTCTTCTTTCTTTCTCACTTCTTTCTAACTTCTTTCTTTCTTACTTCTTTCTTACTTCTTTCTAACTTCTTTCTTACTTCTTTCTTTCTTACTTCTTTCTTTCTTCTTTCTTTCTTCTTTCTTTCTTACTTTTTTCTTACTTCTTTCTTACTTCTTTCTTCTTTCTTACTTCTTTCTAACTTCTTTCTTACGTCTTTCTTACTTCTTTCTTACTTCTTTCTTACTTCTTTCTTTCTTCTTTCTTTCTCACTTCTTTCTAACTTCTTTCTTTCTTACTTCTTTCTTACTTCTTTCTAACTTCTTTCTTTCTTCTTTCTTTCTTCTTTCTTTCTTCTTTCTTACTTCTTTCTTACTTCTTTCTTTCTTTTTTCTTACTTCTTTCTTTCTTACTTCTTTCTTACTTCTTTCTTACTTCTTTCTTACTTCTTTCTTTCTTACTTCTTTCTTTCTTCTTTCTTTCTTCTTTCTTTCTTACTCCTTTCTTACTTCTTTCTTACTTCTTTCTAACTTCTTTCTTACTTCTTTCTTACTTCTTTCTTACTTCTTTCTTCTTTCTTTCTTACTTCTTTCTTACTTCTTTCTTACTTCTTTCTTACTTCTTTCTTACTTCTTTCTTACTTCTTTCTAACTTCTTTCTTTCTTCTTTCTTTCTTATTTCTTTCTTCTCTCTTTCTTACTTCTTTCTTACTTCTTTCTTTCTTCTTTCTTACTTCTTTCTTACTTCTTTCTTTCTTACTTCTTTCTTACTTCTTTCTAACCTCTTTCTTACTTCTTTCTTACTTCTTTCTTACTTCTTTCTAACTTCTTTCTTCTTTTTTCTTCTTTCTTTCTTCTTTCTTTCTTAATTCTTTCTTACTTCTTTCTTACTTCTTTCTTACTTCTTTCTTTCTTCTTTCTTTCTTCTTTCTTTCTTCATTCTTTCTTCTTTCTTACTTCTTTCTTACTTCTTTCTTTCTTCTTTCTTTTTTCTTTCTTTCTTACTCCTTTCTTACTTCTTTCTTACTTCTTTCTAACTTCTTTCTTACTTCTTTCTTACTTCTTTCTAACTTCTTTCTTTCTTCTTTCTTTCTTCTTTCTTTCTTACTTCTTTCTTTCTTCTTTCTTACTTCTTTCTTACTTCTTTCTTACATCTTTCTTACTTCTTCCTTACTTCTTTACTACTTCTTTACTACTTCTTTATTACTTCTTTCTCCTTTCTTTCTTTCTTCTTTCTTAAATCTTTCTTTCTTCTTTCTTACTTCTTTCTTTCTTCTTTCTTACTTCTTTCTTACTTCTTTCTTCTTTCTTTCTTTCTTCTTTCTTACATCTTTCTTTCTTCTTTCTTACTTCTTCCTTAGTTCTTTCTTACTTCTTTCTTACTTCTTTCTTCTTTCTTTCTTAATTCTTTCTTACTTCTTCCTTCTTTCTTTCTTCTTTCTTACTTCTTTCTTTCTTACTTCTTTCTAACTTCTTTTTTCTTCTTTCTTTCTTCTTTCTTTCTTCTTTCTTTCTTACTTATTTCTTACTTCTTTCTTACTTCTTTCTTCTTTCTTACTTCTTTCTAACTTCTTTCTTACGTCTTTCTTACTTCTTTCTTACTTCTTTCTTACTTCTTTCTTTCTTCTTTCTTTCTCACTTCTTTCTAACTTCTTTCTTTCTTCTTTCTTACTTCTTTCTTTCTTACTTCTTTCTTACTTCTTTCTTCTTTCTTTCTTCTTTCTTACTTCTTTCTTTCTTACTTCTTTCTTAATTCTTTCTTACTTCTTTCTTCTTTCTTTCTTCTTTCTTACTTCTTTCTTACTTCTTTCTTACTTCTTTCTTACCTCTTTCTTACTTCTTTCTTACTTCTTTCTAACTTCTTTCTTTCTTCTTTCTTTCTTCTTTCTTTCTTACTTCTTTCTTTCTTCTTTCTTACTTCTTTCTTACTTCTTTCTTACTTCTTTCTTCCTTCTTTCTAACTTATTTCTTACTTCTTTCTTACTTCTTTCTTACTTGTTTCTTTCTTTTTTCTTACTTCTTTATTACTTCTTTCTTACTTCTTTCTTACTTCTTTCTTTCTTCTTTCTTACTTCTTTCTTTCTTCTTTCTTACTTCTTTCTTACTTCTTTCTTACTTCTTTCTTCTTTCTTTCTTTCTTCTTTCTTACATCTTTCTTTCTTCTTTCTTACTCCTTCCTTAGTTCTTTCTTACTTCTTTCTTACTTCTTTCTTCTTTCTTTCTTACTTCTTTCTTACTTCTTTCTTACTTCTTTCTTTCTTCTTTCTTTCTCACTTCTTTCTAACTTCTTTCTTTCTTCTTTCTTTTTTCTTTCTTTCTTCTTTCTTACTTCTTTCTTTCTTACTTCTTTCTTACTTCTTTCTTACTTCTTTCTTACTTCTTTCTTACTTATTTCTTTCTTACTTCTTTCTTACTTCTTTCTTTCTTCTTTCTTTCTTCTTTCTTTCTTACTCCTTTCTTTCCTCTTTTTTACTTCTTTCTAACTTCTTTCTTACTTCTTTCTTACTCCTTTCTAACTTCTTTCTTTCTTCTTTCTTTCTTCTTTCTTTCTTACTTCTTTCTTACTTCTTTCTTTCTTACTTCTTCTTTCTTCTTTCTTACTTCTTTCTTACTTCTTTCTTACTTCTTTCTTACTTCTTTCTAACTTCTTTCTTTCTTCTTCCTTTCTCCTTTTTTCTTCTTTCTTTCTTACTTCTTTCTTACTTCTTTCTTACTTCTTTCTTACTTCTTTCTTACTTCTTTATTCTTTCTTTCTTCTTTCTTTCTTACTACTTTCTTACTTCTTTCTTACTTCTTTCTTCTTTCTTACTTCTTGCTTACTTCTTTCTTACTTCTTTCTTTCTTACTTCTTTCTAAATTCTTTTTTCTTCTTTCTTTCTTCTTTCTTTCTTACTTATTTCTTACTTCTTTCTTACTTCTTTCTTACTTCTTTCTTACTTCTTTCTTACTTGTTTCTTACTTCTTTTTTACTTCTTTCTTACTTCTTTCTTACTTCTTTCTTTCTTCTTTCTTTCTCACTTCTTTCTAACTTCTTTCTTTCTTCTTTCTCTCTTACTTCTTTCTTACTTCTTTCTAACTTCTTTCTTTCTTCTTTCTTTCTTCTTTCTTTCTTCTTTCTTTCTTCTCTCTTACTTCTTCCTTACTTCTTTCTTTCTTCTTTCTTACTTCTTTCTTTCTTACTTCTTTCTTACTTCTTTCTTACTTCTTTCTTACTTCTTTCTTTCTTACTTCTTTCTTACTTCTTTCTTTCTTCTTTCTTTCTTACTCCTTTATTACTTCTTTATTACTTCTTTCTAACTTCTTTCTTACTTCTTTCTTACTTCTTTCTTACTTTTTCTAACTTCTTTCTTTCTTCTTTCTTTCTTCTTTCTTTCTTACTTCTTTCTTACTTCTTTCTTTCTTACTTCTTTCTTACTTTTTTCTTACTTCTTTCTTACTTCTTTCTTACTTCTTTCTCACTTCTTTCTTACTTCTTTCTTACTTCTTTCTTACTTTTTTCTAACTTCTTTCTTTGTTCTTTCTTTCTTCTTTCTTTCTTCTTTCTTTCTTACTTCTTTCTTACTTCTTTCTTTCTTCTTTCTTACTTCTTTCTTACTTCTTTCTTTCTTACTGCTTTATTACTTCTTTCTTACTTCTTTCTTACTTCTTTCTTCTTTCTTTCTTTCTTCTTTCTTACATCATTCTTTCTTCTTTCTTAATTCTTTCTTTCTTCTTTCTTTCTTACCTCTTTCTTACTTCTTTCTTCTTTCTTACTTCTTTCTTCTTTCTTTCTTACTTCTTTCTTACTTCTTTCTTCATTCGTTCTTACTTCTTTCTTACTTCTTTCTTACTTCTTTCTTACTTCTTTCTTACTTCTTTCTAACTTCTTTCTTTCTTCTTTCTTTCTTCTTTCTTTCTTCTTTCTTTCTTACTTCTTTCTTACTTCTTTCTTACTTCTTTCTTACTTCTTTCTTACTTCTTTCTTCTTTCTTTCTTCTTTCTTTCTTACTCCTTTCTTACTTCTTTATTACTTCTTTCTAACTTCTTTCTTACTTCTTTCTTACTTCTTTCTTACTTCTTTCTAACTTCTTTCTTTCTTCTTTCTTTCTTCTTTCTTTCTTACTTCTTTCTTACTTCTTTCTTTCTTACTTCTTTCTTACTTTTTTCTTACTTCTTTCTTACTTCTTTCTTACTTCTTTCTCACTTCTTTCTTACTTCTTTCTTACTTCTTTCTTACTTTTTTCTAACTTCTTTCTTTCTTCTTTCTTTCTTCTTTCTTTCTTCTTTCTTTCTTACTTCTTTCTTACTTCTTTCTTTCTTCTTTCTTACTTCTTTCTTACTTCTTTCTTTCTTACTTCTTTATTACTTCTTTCTTACTTCTTTCTTACTTCTTTCTTCTTTCTTTATTTCTTCTTTCTTACATCATTCTTTCTTATTTCTTAATTCTTTCTTTCTTCTTTCTTTCTTACCTCTTTCTTACTTCTTTCTTCTTTCTTACTTCTTTCTTCTTTCTTTCTTACTTCTTTCTTACTTCTTTCTTCATTCGTTCTTACTTTTTTCTTACTTCTTTCTTACTTCTTTCTTACTTCTTTCTTACTTCTTTCTAACTTCTTTCTTTCTTCTTTCTTTCTTCTTTCTTTCTTCTTTCTTTCTTACTTCTTTCTTACTTCTTTCTTACTTCTTTCTTACTTCTTTCTTACTTCTTTCTTCTTTCTTTCTTCTTTCTTTCTTACTTCTTTCTTACTTCTTTCTTACTTCTTTCTTACATCTTTCTTACTTCTTTCTTTCTTCTTTCTTACTTCTTTCTTACTTCTTTCTTACTTCTTTCTTCATTCCTTCTTACTTCTTTCTTACTTCTTTCTTACTTCTTTCTTACTTCTTTCTTTCTTCTTTCTTTCTTCTTTCTTACTTCTTACTTTCTTCTTTCATTCTTATTTCTTTCTTCTTTCTTCCTTACCTCTTTATTACTTATTTCTTACTTCTTTGTTTCTTATTTCTTTCTTCTTTCTTACTTCTTTCTTACTTCTTTCTTACTTCTTTCTTACTTCTTTCTTACTTCTTTCTAACTTCTTTCTTTCTTCTTTCTTTCTTATTTCTTTCTTCTTTCTTTCTTACTTCTTTCTTACTTCTTTCTTTCTTCTTTCTTACTTCTTTCTTACTTCTTTCTTTCTTACTTCTTTATTACTTCTTTCTTACTTCTTTCTTACTTCTTTCTTCTTTCTTTCTTTCTTCTTTCTTACATCTTTCTTTCTTCTTTCTTAATTCTTTCATTCTTCTTTCTTTCTTACTTCTTTCTTACTTCTTTCTAACTTCTTTCTTACTTATTTCTTACTTCTTTCTTTCTTATTTCTTTATTCTTTCTTACTTCTTTCTTACTTCTTTCTTACTTCTTTCTTTCTTCTTTCTTTCTTACTTCTTTCTTACTTCTTTCTTACTTCTTTCTTACATCTTTCTTACTTCTTTCTTTCTTCTTTCTTACTTCTTTCTTACTTCTTTCTTACTTCTTTCTTCATTCCTTCTTACTTCTTTCTTACTTCTTTCTTACTTCTTTCTTACTTCTTTCTTTCTTCTTTCTTTCTTCTTTCTTACTTCTTACTTTCTTCTTTCATTCTTATTTCTTTCTTCTTTCTTCCTTACTTCTTTCTTACTTATTTCTTACTTCTTTCTTTCTTATTTCTTTCTTCTTTCTTACTTCTTTCTTACTTCTTTCTAACTTCTTTCTTACTTCTTTCTTACTTCTTTCTAACTTCTTTCTTTCTTACATCTTTCTTACTTCTTTCTTACTTCTTTCTTACTTCTTTCTTACTTCTTTCTTACTTTTTTCTAAGTTCCTTCTTACTTTTTCTTACTTCTTTCTTACTTCTTTCTTACTTCTTTCTTACTTCTTTCTTACTACTTTCTTACTTCTTTCTTTCTTCTTTCTTACTTCTTTCTTACTTCTTTCTTACTTCTTTCTTACATCTTTCTTACTTCTTTCTTACTTCTTTCTTACTTCTTTCTAACTTCCTTCTTACTTCTTTCTTACTTCTTTCTAACTTCTTTCTTTCTTTCTTACTTATTTCTTACTTCTTTCTTACTTCTTTCTTACTTCTTTCTAACTTCTTTCTTAAATCTTTCTTACTTCTTTCTAACTTCTTTCTTACTTCTTTCTTACTTCTTTCTAACTTCTTTCTTTCTTCTTTCTTTCTTCTTTCTTTCTTACTTCTTTCTTTCTTCTTTCTTACTTCTTTCTTACTTCTTTCTTACTTCTTTCTTACATCTTTCTTACTTCTTCCTTACTTCTTTATTACTTCTTTACTACTTCTTTATTACTTCTTTCTCCTTTCTTTCTTTCTTCTTTCTTAAATCTTTCTTTCTTCTTTCTTACTTCTTTCTTTCTTCTTTCTTACTTCTTTCTTACTTCTTTCTTCTTTCTTTCTTTCTTCTTTCTTACATCTTTCTTTCTTCTTTCTTACTTCTTCCTTAGTTCTTTCTTACTTCTTTCTTACTTCTTTCTTCTTTCTTTCTTAATTCTTTCTTACTTCTTCCTTCTTTCTTTCTTCTTTCTTTCTTCTTTCTTTCTTACTTCTTTCTTACTTCTTTCTTACTTCTTTCTTCTTTCTTACTTCTTTCTAACTTCTTTCTTACGTCTTTCTTACTTCTTTCTTACTTCTTTCTTACTTCTTTCTTACTTCTTTCTTCTTTCTTTCTTCTTTCTTACTTCTTTCTTACTTCTTTCTTACTTCTTTCTTACCTCTTTCTTACTTCTTTCTTACTTCTTTCTAACTTCTTTCTTTCTTCTTTCTTTCTTCTTTCTTTCTTACTTCTTTCTTTCTTCTTTCTTACTTCTTTCTTACTTCTTTCTTACTTCTTTCTTCCTTCTTTCTAACTTATTTCTTACTTCTTTCTTACTTCTTTCTTACTTCTTTCTTTCTTTTTCTTACTTCTTTATTACTTCTTTCTTACTTCTTTCTTACTTCTTTCTTTCTTCTTTCTTACTTCTTTCTTTCTTCTTTCTTACTTCTTTCTTACTTCTTTCTTACTTCTTTCTTCTTTCTTCTTTCTTCTTTCTTACATCTTTCTTTCTTCTTTCTTACTCCTTCCTTAGTTCTTTCTTACTTCTTTCTTACTTCTTTCTTCTTTATTTCTTACTTCTTTCTTACTTCTTTCTTACTTCTTTCTTTCTTCTTTCTTTCTCACTTCTTTCTAACTTCTTTCTTTCTTCTTTCTTTTTTCTTTCTTTCTTCTTTCTTACTTCTTTCTTTCTGACTTCTTTCTTACTTCTTTCTTACTTCTTTCTTACTTCTTTCTTACTTATTTCTTTCTTACTTCTTTCTTACTTCTTTCTTTCTTCTTTCTTTCTTCTTTCTTTCTTACTCCTTTCTTACTTCTTTCTTACTTCTTTCTAACTTCTTTCTTACTTCTTTCTTACTCCTTTCTAACTTCTTTCTTTCTTCTTTCTTTCTTCTTTCTTTCTTACTTCTTTCTTACTTCTTTCTTACTTCTTTCTTACTTCTTTCTTACTTCTTTATTCTTTCTTTCTTCTTTCTTTCTTACTTCTTTCTTACTTCTTTCTTACTTCTTTCTTCTTTCTTACTTCTTTCTTACTTCTTTCTTTCTTACTTCTTTCTAACTTCTTTTCTCTTCTTTCTTTCTTCTTTCTTTCTTCTTTCTTTCTTACTTATTTCTTACTTCTTTCTTACTTCTTTCTTACTTCTTTCTTACTTCTTTCTTACTTCTTTCTTACTTCTTTCTAACTTCTTTCTTTCTTCTTTCTTTATTCTTTCTTTCTTACTTCTTTCTTACTTCTTTCTTACTTCTTTCTTACTTCTTTCTTCTTTCTTTCTTACTTCTTTCTTACTTCTTTCTTACTTCTTTCTTACTTCTTTCTTACTTCTTTCTAACTTCTTTCTTTCTTCTTTCTTTCTTATTTCTTTCTTCTTTCTTTCTTACTTCTTTCTTACTTCTTTCTTTCTTCTTTCTTACTTCTTTCTTACTTCTTTCTTTCTTACTTCTTTCTTACTTCTTTCTAACCTCTTTCTTACTTCTTTCTTACTTCTTTCTTACTTCTTTCTAACTTCTTTCTTTCTTCTTTTTTCTTCTTTCTTTCTTCTTTCTTTCTTAATTCTTTCTTACTTCTTTCTTACTTCTTTCTTACTTCTTTCTTTCTTCTTTCTTTCTTCTTTCTTTCTTCATTCTTTCTTCTTTCTTACTTCATTCTTACTTCTTTCTTTCTTCTTTCTTTTTTCTTTCTTTCTTACTCCTTTCTTACTTCTTTCTTACTTCTTTCTAACTTCTTTCTTACTTCTTTCTTACTTCTTTCTAACTTCTTTCTTTCTTCTTTCTTTCTTCTTTCTTTCTTACTTCTTTCTTTCTTCTTTCTTACTTCTTTCTTACTTCTTTCTTACTTCTTTCTTACATCTTTCTTACTTCTTCCTTACTTCTTTATTACTTCTTTACTACTTCTTTATTACTTCTTTCTCCTTTCTTTCTTTCTTCTTTCTTAAATCTTTCTTTCTTCTTTCTTTCTTACTTATTTCTTACTTCTTTCTTACTTCTTTCTTCTTTCTTACTTCTTTCTAACTTCTTTCTTACGTCTTTCTTACTTCTTTCTTACTTCTTTCTTTCTTACTTCTTTCTTACTTCTTTCTTACTTCTTTCTTCTTTCTTTCTTCTTTCTTACTTCTTTCTTTCTTACTTCTTTCTTACTTCTTTCTTACTTCTTTCTTCTTTCTTTCTTCTTTCTTACTTCTTTCTTACTTCTTTCTTACTTCTTTCTTACCTCTTTCTTACTTCTTTCTTACTTCTTTCTAACTTCTTTCTTTCTTCTTTCTTTCTTCTTTCTATCTTACTTCTTTCTTTCTTCTTTCTTCTTTCTTTCTTACTTCTTTCTTACTTCATTCTTTCTTCTTTCTTACTTCTTTCTTACTTCTTTCTTTCTTACTCCTTTCTTACTTCTTTATTACTTCTTTCTAACTTATTTCTTAATTCTTTCTTACTTCTTTCTTACTTCTTTCTAACTTCTTTCTTTCTTCTTTCTTTCTTCTTTCTTTCTTACTTCTTTCTTACTTCTTTCTTACTTCTTTCTTTCTTACTTCTTTCTTACTTTTTTCTTACTTCTTTCTTACTTCTTTCTTACTTCTTTCTTACTTCTTTCTTACTTCTTTCTTACTTCTTTCTTACTTCTTTCTTACTTCTTTCTTACTTCTTTCTAACTTCTTTCTTTCTTCTTTCTTTCTTCTTTCTTTCTTCTTTCTTTCTTACTTCTTTCTTACTTCATTCTTTCTTCTTTCTTACTTCTTTCTTACTTCTTTCTTTCTTACTTCTTTATTACTTCTTTCTTACTTCTTTCTTACTTCTTTCTTCTTTCTTTCTTTCTTCTTTCTTACATCTTTCTTTCTTCTTTCTTAATTCTTTCTTTCTTCTTTCTCTCTTACTTCTTTCTTACTTCTTTCTATCTTCTTTCTTTCTTCTTTCTTTCTTCTTTCTTTCTTCTTTCTTTCTTCTTTCTTACTTCTTTCTTTCTTCTTTCTTACTTCTTTCTTTCTTACTTCTTTCTTACTTCTTTCTTACTTCTTTCTTACTTCTTTCTTACTTCTTTCTTTCTTACTTCTTTCTTACTTCTTTCTTTCTTCTTTCTTTCTTACTCCTTTCTTACTTCTTTATTACTTCTTTCTAACTTCTTTCTTACTTCTTTCTTACTTCTTTCTTACTTCTTTCTAACTTCTTTCTTTCTTCTTTCTTTCTTCTTTCTTTCTTACTTCTTTCTTACTTCTTTCTTTCTTACTTCTTTCTTACTTCTTTCTTACTTCTTTCTTACTTCTTTCTTACTTCTTTCTTCTTTCTTTCTTCTTTCTTTCTTACTTCTTTCTTACTTCTTTCTTTCTTCTTTCTTACTTCTTTCTTACTTCTTTCTTTCTTACTTCTTTCTTACTTCTTTCTTACTTCTTTCTTACTTCTTTCTTCTTTATTTCTTTCTTCTTTCTTACATCTTTCTTTCTTCTTTCTTAATTCTTTCTTTCTTCTTTCTTTCTTACTTCTTTCTTACTTCTTTCTTCTTTCTTACTTCTTTCTTCTTTCTTTCTTACCTCTTTCTTACTTCTTTCTTACTTCTTTCTAACTTCTTTCTTTCTTCTTTCTTTCTTCTTTCTTTCTTACTTCTTTCTTTCTTCTTTCTTACTTCTTTCTTACTTCTTTCTTCCTTCTTTCTTCCTTCTTTCTTACTTATTTCTTACTTCTTTCTTACTTCTTTCTTTCTTTTTTCTTACTTCTTTATTACTTCTTTCTTACTTCTTTCTTACTTCTTTCTTTCTTCTTTCTTTCTTCTTTCTTTATTCTTTCTTTCTTACTTCTTTCTTACTTCTTTCTTACTTCTTTCTTACTTCTTTCTTACTTCTTTCTTCTTTCTTTCTTCTTTCTTTCTTACTTCTTTCTTACTTCTTTCTTACTTCTTTCTTCTTTCTTTCTTCTTTCTTACTTCTTTCTTTCTTACTTCTTTCTAACTTCTTTTTTCTTCTTTCTTTCTTCTTTCTTTCTTCTTTCTTTCTTACTTTTTTCTTACTTCTTTCTTACTTCTTTCTTCTTTCTTACTTCTTTCTAACTTCTTTCTTACGTCTTTCTTACTTCTTTCTTACTTCTTTCTTACTTCTTTCTTTCTTCTTTCTTTCTCACTTCTTTCTAACTTCTTTCTTTCTTACTTCTTTCTTACTTCTTTCTAACTTCTTTCTTACTTCTTTCTTTCTTACTTCTTTCTTTCTTCTTTCTTTCTTCTTTCTTTCTTACTTTTTTCTTACTTCTTTCTTACTTCTTTCTTCTTTCTTACTTCTTTCTAACTTCTTTCTTACGTCTTTCTTACTTCTTTCTTACTTCTTTCTAACTTCTTTCTTTCTTCTTTCTTTCTTCTTTCTTTCTTCTTTCTTACTTCTTTCTTACTTCTTTCTTTCTTCTTTCTTACTTCTTTCTTTCTTACTTCTTTCTTACTTCTTTCTTACTTCTTTCTTACTTCTTTCTTTCTTAATTCTTTCTTTCTTCTTTCTTTCTTCTTTCTTTCTTACTCCTTTCTTACTTCTTTCTTACTTCTTTCTAACTTCTTTCTTACTTCTTTCTTACTTCTTTCTTACTTCTTTCTTCTTTCTTTCTTACTTCTTTCTTACTTCTTTCTTACTTCTTTCTTACTTCTTTCTTACTTCTTTCTTACTTCTTTCTAACTTCTTTCTTTCTTCTTTCTTTCTTATTTCTTTCTTCTTTCTTTCTTACTTCTTTCTTACTTCTTTCTTTCTTCTTTCTTACTTCTTTCTTACTTCTTTCTTTCTTACTTCTTTCTTACTTCTTTCTAACCTCTTTCTTACTTCTTTCTTACTTCTTTCTTACTTCTTTCTAACTTCTTTCTTCTTTTTTCTTCTTTCTTTCTTCTTTCTTTCTTAATTCTTTCTTACTTCTTTCTTACTTCTTTCTTACTTCTTTCTTTCTTCTTTCTTTCTTCTTTCTTTCTTCATTCTTTCTTCTTTCTTACTTCTTTCTTACTTCTTTCTTTCTTCTTTCTTTTTTCTTTCTTTCTTACTCCTTTCTTACTTCTTTCTAACTTCTTTCTTACTTCTTTCTTACTTCTTTCTTACTTCTTTCTAACTTCTTTCTTTCTTCTTTCTTTCTTCTTTCTTTCTTACTTCTTTCTTACTTCTTTCTTTCTTACTTCTTTCTTACTTCTTTCTTACTTCTTTCTTTCTTCTTTCTTTCTTCTTTCTTTATTCTTTCTTTCTTACTTCTTTCTTACTTCTTTCTTACTTCTTTCTTACTTCTTTCTTACTTCTTTCTTCTTTCTTTCTTCTTTCTTTCTTACTTCTTTCTTACTTCTTTCTTACTTCTTTCTTCTTTCTTTCTTCTTTCTTTCTTACTTTTTTCTTACTTCTTTCTTACTTCTTTCTTCTTTCTTACTTCTTTCTAACTTCTTTCTTACGTCTTTCTTACTTCTTTCTTACTTCTTTCTTACTTCTTTCTTTCTTCTTTCTTTCTCACTTCTTTCTAACTTCTTTCTTTCTTACTTCTTTCTTACTTCTTTCTAACTTCTTTCTTACTTCTTTCTTTCTTACTTCTTTCTTTCTTCTTTCTTTCTTCTTTCTTTCTTACTTTTTTCTTACTTCTTTCTTACTTCTTTCTTCTTTCTTACTTCTTTCTAACTTCTTTCTTACGTCTTTCTTACTTCTTTCTTACTTCTTTCTTACTTCTTTCTTTCTTCTTTCTTTCTCACTTCTTTCTAACTTCTTTCTTTCTTACTTCTTTCTTACTTCTTTCTAACTTCTTTCTTTCTTCTTTCTTTCTTCTTTCTTTCTTCTTTCTTACTTCTTTCTTACTTCTTTCTTTCTTTTTTCTTACTTCTTTCTTTCTTACTTCTTTCTTACTTCTTTCTTACTTCTTTCTTACTTCTTTCTTTCTTCTTTCTTTCTTCTTTCTTTCTTACTCCTTTCTTACTTCTTTCTTACTTCTTTCTAACTTCTTTCTTACTTCTTTCTTACTTCTTTCTTACTTCTTTCTTCTTTCTTTCTTACTTCTTTCTTACTTCTTTCTTACTTCTTTCTAACTTCTTTCTTTCTTCTTTCTTTCTTCTTTCTTTCTTACTTCTTTCTTCTTTCTTTCTTACTTCTTTCTTACTTCTTTCTTACTTCTTTCTTACTTCTTTCTAACTTCCTTCTTACTTCTTTCTTACTTCTTTCTAACTTCTTTCTTTCTTTCTTACTTATTTCTTACTTCTTTCTTACTTCTTTCTTACTTCTTTCTAACTTCTTTCTTAAATCTTTCTTACTTCTTTCTAACTTCTTTCTTACTTCTTTCTTACTTCTTTCTAACTTCTTTCTTTCTTCTTTCTTTCTTCTTTCTTTCTTACTTCTTTCTTTCTTCTTTCTTACTTCTTTCTTACTTCTTTCTTACTTCTTTCTTACATCTTTCTTACTTCTTCCTTACTTCTTTATTACTTCTTTACTACTTCTTTATTACTTCTTTCTCCTTTCTTTCTTTCTTCTTTCTTAAATCTTTCTTTCTTCTTTCTTACTTCTTTCTTTCTTCTTTCTTACTTCTTTCTTACTTCTTTCTTCTTTCTTTCTTTCTTCTTTCTTACATCTTTCTTTCTTCTTTCTTACTTCTTCCTTAGTTCTTTCTTACTTCTTTCTTACTTCTTTCTTCTTTCTTTCTTAATTCTTTCTTACTTCTTCCTTCTTTCTTTCTTCTTTCTTTCTTCTTTCTTTCTTACTTCTTTCTTACTTCTTTCTTACTTCTTTCTTCTTTCTTACTTCTTTCTAACTTCTTTCTTACGTCTTTCTTACTTCTTTCTTACTTCTTTCTTACTTCTTTCTTACTTCTTTCTTCTTTCTTTCTTCTTTCTTACTTCTTTCTTACTTCTTTCTTACTTCTTTCTTACCTCTTTCTTACTTCTTTCTTACTTCTTTCTAACTTCTTTCTTTCTTCTTTCTTTCTTCTTTCTTTCTTACTTCTTTCTTTCTTCTTTCTTACTTCTTTCTTACTTCTTTCTTACTTCTTTCTTCCTTCTTTCTAACTTATTTCTTACTTCTTTCTTACTTCTTTCTTACTTCTTTCTTTCTTTTTTCTTACTTCTTTATTACTTCTTTCTTACTTCTTTCTTACTTCTTTCTTTCTTCTTTCTTACTTCTTTCTTTCTTCTTTCTTACTTCTTTCTTACTTCTTTCTTACTTCTTTCTTCTTTCTTCTTTCTTCTTTCTTACATCTTTCTTTCTTCTTTCTTACTCCTTCCTTAGTTCTTTCTTACTTCTTTCTTACTTCTTTCTTCTTTCTTTCTTACTTCTTTCTTACTTCTTTCTTACTTCTTTCTTTCTTCTTTCTTTCTCACTTCTTTCTAACTTCTTTCTTTCTTCTTTCTTTTTTCTTTCTTTCTTCTTTCTTACTTCTTTCTTTCTTACTTCTTTCTTACTTCTTTCTTACTTCTTTCTTACTTCTTTCTTACTTATTTCTTTCTTACTTCTTTCTTACTTCTTTCTTTCTTCTTTCTTTCTTCTTTCTTTCTTACTCCTTTCTTACTTCTTTCTTACTTCTTTCTAACTTCTTTCTTACTTCTTTCTTACTCCTTTCTAACTTCTTTCTTTCTTCTTTCTTTCTTCTTTCTTTCTTACTTCTTTCTTACTTCTTTCTTACTTCTTTCTTACTTCTTTCTTACTTCTTTATTCTTTCTTTCTTCTTTCTTTCTTACTTCTTTCTTACTTCTTTCTTACTTCTTTCTTCTTTCTTACTTCTTTCTTACTTCTTTCTTTCTTACTTCTTTCTAACTTCTTTTCTCTTCTTTCTTTCTTCTTTCTTTCTTCTTTCTTTCTTACTTATTTCTTACTTCTTTCTTACTTCTTTCTTACTTCTTTCTTACTTCTTTCTTACTTCTTTCTTACTTCTTTCTAACTTCTTTCTTTCTTCTTTCTTTATTCTTTCTTTCTTACTTCTTTCTTACTTCTTTCTTACTTCTTTCTTACTTCTTTCTTACTTCTTTCTTCTTTCTTTCTTACGTCTTTCTTACTTCTTTCTTACTTCTTTCTTACTTCTTTCTTACTTCTTTCTAACTTCTTTCTTTCTTCTTTCTTTCTTATTTCTTTCTTCTTTCTTTCTTACTTCTTTCTTACTTCTTTCTTTCTTCTTTCTTACTTCTTTCTTACTTCTTTCTTTCTTACTTCTTTCTTACTTCTTTCTAACCTCTTTCTTACTTCTTTCTTACTTCTTTCTTACTTCTTTCTAACTTCTTTCTTTCTTCTTTTTTCTTCTTTCTTTCTTCTTTCTTTCTTAATTCTTTCTTACTTCTTTCTTACTTCTTTCTTACTTCTTTCTTTCTTCTTTCTTTCTTCTTTCTTTCTTCATTCTTTCTTCTTTCTTACTTCATTCTTACTTCTTTCTTTCTTCTTTCTTTTTTCTTTCTTTCTTACTCCTTTCTTACTTCTTTCTTACTTCTTTCTAACTTCTTTCTTACTTCTTTCTTACTTCTTTCTAACTTCTTTCTTTCTTCTTTCTTTCTTCTTTCTTTCTTACTTCTTTCTTACTTCTTTCTTACTTCTTTCTTACATCTTTCTTACTTCTTCCTTACTTCTTTATTACTTCTTTACTACTTCTTTATTACTTCTTTCTCCTTTCTTTCTATCTTCTTTCTTAAATCTTTCTTTCTTCTTTCTTACTTCTTTCTTTCTTCTTTCTTACTTCTTTCTTACTTCTTTCTTCTTTCTTTCTTTCTTCTTTCTTACATCTTTCTTTCTTCTTTCTTACTTCTTCCTTAGTTCTTTCTTACTTCTTTCTTACTTCTTTCTTCTTTCTTTCTTAATTCTTTCTTACTTCTTCCTTCTTTCTTTCTTCTTTCTTTCTTCTTTCTTTCTTACTTCTTTCTTACTTCTTTCTTACTTCTTTCTTCTTTCTTACTTCTTTCTAACTTCTTTCTTACGTCTTTCTTACTTCTTTCTTACTTCTTTCTTACTTCTTTCTTTCTTCTTTCTTTCTCACTTCTTTCTAACTTCTTTCTTTCTTCTTTCTTACTTCTTTCTTTCTTACTTCTTTCTTACTTCTTTCTTACTTCTTTCTTCTTTCTTTCTTCTTTCTTACTTCTTTCTTTCTTACTTCTTTCTTACTTCTTTCTTACTTCTTTCTTCTTTCTTTCTTCTTTCTTACTTCTTTCTTACTTCTTTCTTACTTCTTTCTTACCTCTTTCTTACTTCTTTCTTACTTCTTTCTAACTTCTTTCTTTCTTCTTTCTTTCTTCTTTCTTTCTTACTTCTTTCTTTCTTCTTTCTTACTTCTTTCTTACTTCTTTCTTACTTCTTTCTTCCTTCTTTCTAACTTATTTCTTACTTCTTTCTTACTTCTTTCTTACTTCTTTCTTTCTTTTTTCTTACTTCTTTATTACTTCTTTCTTACTTCTTTCTTACTTCTTTCTTTCTTCTTTCTTACTTCTTTCTTACTTCTTTCTTCCTTCTTTCTAACTTATTTCTTACTTCTTTCTTACTTCTTTCTTACTTCTTTCTTTCTTTTTTCTTACTTCTTTATTACTTCTTTCTTACTTCTTTCTTACTTCTTTCTTTCTTCTTTCTTACTTCTTTCTTTCTTCTTTCTTACTTCTTTCTTACTTCTTTCTTACTTCTTTCTTCTTTCTTCTTTCTTCTTTCTTACATCTTTCTTTCTTCTTTCTTACTCCTTCCTTAGTTCTTTCTTACTTCTTTCTTTCTTACTTCTTTCTTCTTTCTTTCTTACTTCTTCTTTCTTCTTTCTTACTTCTTTCTAACTTCTTTCTTACTTCTTTCTTACTTCTTTCTTACTTCTTTCTTACTTCTTTCTAACTTCTTTCTTTCTTCTTTCTTTCTTCTTTCTCTCTTACTTCTTTCTAACTTCTTTCTTTCTTACTTCTTTCTTACTTCTTTCTTACTTCTTTCTTACTTCTTTCTTACTTCTTTCTTACTTCTTTCTTACTTCTTTCTTACTTCTTTCGTACTTCTTTCTTACTTCTTTCTTAGTTCTTTCTAACTTCTTTCTTTCTTCTTTCTTTCTTCTTTCTTTCTTCTTTCTTTCTTACTTCTTTCTTACTTCTTTCTTTCTTCTTTCTTACTTCTTTCTTACTTCTTTCTTTCTTACTTCTTTCTTACTTCTTTCTTACTTCTTTCTTACTTCTTTCTTCTTTATTTCTTTCTTCTTTCTTACATCTTTCTTTCTTCTTTCTTAATTCTTTCTTTCTTCTTTCTTTCTTACTTCTTTCTTACTACTTTCTTCTTTCTTACTTCTTTCTTCTTTCTTTCTTACCTCTTTCTTACTTCTTTCTTACTTCTTTCTAACTTCTTTCTTTCTTCTTTCTTTCTTCTTTCTTTCTTACTTCTTTCTTTCTTCTTTCTTACTTCTTTCTTACTTCTTTCTTCCTTCTTTCTTCCTTCTTTCTTACTTATTTCTTACTTCTTTCTTACTTCTTTCTTTCTTTTTTCTTACTTCTTTATTACTTCTTTCTTACTTCTTTCTTACTTCTTTCTTTCTTCTTTCTTTCTTCTTTCTTTATTCTTTCTTTCTTACTTCTTTCTTACTTCTTTCTTACTTCTTTCTTACTTTCTTACTTCTTTCTTCTTTCTTTCTTCTTTCTTACTTCTTTCTTTCTTACTACTTTCTAACTTCTTTTTTCTTCTTTCTTTCTTCTTTCTTTCTTCTTTCTTTCTTACTTTTTTCTTACTTCTTTCTTACTTCTTTCTTCTTTCTTACTTCTTTCTAACTTCTTTCTTACGTCTTTCTTACTTCTTTCTTACTTCTTTCTTACTTCTTTCTTTCTTCTTTCTTTCTCACTTCTTTCTAACTTCTTTCTTTCTTACTTCTTTCTTACTTCTTTCTAACTTCTTTCTTTCTTCTTTCTTTCTTCTTTCTTTCTTCTTTCTTTCTTCTTTCTTACTTCTTTCTTACTTCTTTCTTTCTTCTTTCTTACTTCTTTTTTTCTTACTTCTTTCTTACTTCTTTCTTACTTCTTTCTTACTTCTTTCTTTCTTACTTCTTTCTTTCTTCTTTCTTTCTTCTTTCTTTCTTACTCCTTTCTTACTTCTTTCTTACTTCTTTCTAACTTCTTTCTTACTTCTTTCTTACTTCTTTCTTACTTCTTTCTAACTTCTTTCTTTCTTCTTTCTTTATTCTTTCTTTCTTACTTCTTTCTTACTTCTTTCTTACTTCTTTCTTACTTCTTTCTTACTTCTTTCTTCTTTCTTTCTTACTTCTTTCTTACTTCTTTCTTACTTCTTTCTTACTTCTTTCTTACTTCTTTCTTACTTCTTTCTAACTTCTTTCTTTCTTCTTTCTTTCTTATTTCTTTCTTCTTTCTTTCTTACTTCTTTCTTACTTCTTTCTTTCTTCTTTCTTACTTCTTTCTTACTTCTTTCTTACTTCTTTCTTACTTCTTTCTAACCTCTTTCTTACTTCTTTCTTACTTCTTTCTTACTTCTTTCTAACTTCTTTCTTTCTTCTTTTTTCTTCTTTCTTTCTTCTTTCTTTCTTAATTCTTTCTTACTTCTTTCTTACTTCTTTCTTACTTCTTTCTTTCTTCTTTCTTTCTTCTTTCTTTCTTCATTCTTTCTTCTTTCTTACTTCTTTCTTACTTCTTTCTTTCTTCTTTCTTTTTTCTTTCTTTCTTACTCCTTTCTTACTTCTTTCTTACTTCTTTCTAACTTCTTTCTTACTTCTTTCTTACTTCTTTCTAACTTCTTTCTTTCTTCTTTCTTTCTTCTTTCTTTCTTACTTCTTTCTTTCTTCTTTCTTACTTCTTTCTTACTTCTTTCTTACTTCTTTCTTACATCTTTCTTACTTCTTCCTTACTTCTTTATTACTTCTTTACTACTTCTTTATTACTTCTTTCTCCTTTCTTTCTTTCTTCTTTCTTAAATCTTTCTTTCTTCTTTCTTACTTCTTTCTTTCTTCTTTCTTACTTCTTTCTTACTTCTTTCTTCTTTCTTTCTTTCTTCTTTCTTACATCTTTCTTTCTTCTTTCTTACTTCTTCCTTAGTTCTTTCTTACTTCTTTCTTACTTCTTTCTTCTTTCTTTCTTAATTCTTTCTTACTTCTTCCTTCTTTCTTTCTTCTTTCTTTCTTCTTTCTTTCTTACTTCTTTCTTACTTCTTTCTTACTTCTTTCTTCTTTCTTACTTCTTTCTAACTTCTTTCTTACGTCTTTCTTACTTCTTTCTTACTTCTTTCTTACTTCTTTCTTACTTCTTTCTTCTTTCTTTCTTCTTTCTTACTTCTTTCTTACTTCTTTCTTACTTCTTTCTTACCTCTTTCTTACTTCTTTCTTACTTCTTTCTAACTTCTTTCTTTCTTCTTTCTTTCTTCTTTCTTTCTTACTTCTTTCTTTCTTCTTTCTTACTTCTTTCTTACTTCTTTCTTACTTCTTTCTTCCTTCTTTCTAACTTATTTCTTACTTCTTTCTTACTTCTTTCTTACTTCTTTCTTTCTTTTTTCTTACTTCTTTATTACTTCTTTCTTACTTCTTTCTTACTTCTTTCTTTCTTCTTTCTTACTTCTTTCTTTCTTCTTTCTTACTTCTTTCTTACTTCTTTCTTACTTCTTTCTTCTTTCTTCTTTCTTCTTTCTTACATCTTTCTTTCTTCTTTCTTACTCCTTCCTTAGTTCTTTCTTACTTCTTTCTTACTTCTTTCTTCTTTCTTTCTTACTTCTTTCTTACTTCTTTCTTACTTCTTTCTTTCTTCTTTCTTTCTCACTTCTTTCTAACTTCTTTCTTTCTTCTTTCTTTTTTCTTTCCTTCTTCTTTCCTACTTCTTTCTTTCTTACTTCTTTCTTACTTCTTTCTTACTTCTTTCTTACTTCTTTCTTACTTATTTCTTTCTTACTTCTTTCTTACTTCTTTCTTTCTTCTTTCTTTCTTCTTTCTTTCTTACTCCTTTCTTACTTCTTTCTTACTTCTTTCTAACTTCTTTCTTACTTCTTTCTTACTCCTTTCTAACTTCTTTCTTTCTTCTTTCTTTCTTCTTTCTTTCTTACTTCTTTCTTACTTCTTTCTTACTTCTTTCTTACTTCTTTCTTACTTCTTTATTCTTTCTTTCTTCTTTCTTTCTTACTTCTTTCTTACTTCTTTCTTACTTCTTTCTTCTTTCTTACTTCTTTCTTACTTCTTTCTTTCTTACTTCTTTCTAACTTCTTTTCTCTTCTTTCTTTCTTCTTTCTTTCTTCTTTCTTTCTTACTTATTTCTTACTTCTTTCTTACTTCTTTCTTACTTCTTTCTTACTTCTTTCTTACTTCTTTCTTACTTCTTTCTAACTTCTTTCTTTCTTCTTTCTTTATTCTTTCTTTCTTACTTCTTTCTTACTTCTTTCTTACTTCTTTCTGACTTCTTTCTTACTTCTTTCTTCTTTCTTTCTTACTTCTTTCTTACTTCTTTCTTACTTCTTTCTTACTTCTTTCTTACTTCTTTCTAACTTCTTTCTTTCTTCTTTCTTTCTTATTTCTTTCTTCTTTCTTTCTTACTTCTTTCTTACTTCTTTCTTTCTTCTTTCTTACTTCTTTCTTACTTCTTTCTTTCTTACTTCTTTCTTACTTCTTTCTAACCTCTTTCTTACTTCTTTCTTACTTCTTTCTTACTTCTTTCTAACTTCTTTCTTTCTTCTTTTTTCTTCTTTCTTTCTTCTTTCTTTCTTAATTCTTTCTTACTTCTTTCTTACTTCTTTCTTACTTCTTTCTTTCTTCTTTCTTTCTTCTTTCTTTCTTCATTCTTTCTTCTTTCTTACTTCATTCTTACTTCTTTCTTTCTTCTTTCTTTTTTCTTTCTTTCTTACTCCTTTCTTACTTCTTTCTTACTTCTTTCTAACTTCTTTCTTACTTCTTTCTTACTTCTTTCTAACTTCTTTCTTTCTTCTTTCTTTCTTCTTTCTTTCTTACTTCTTTCTTTCTTCTTTCTTACTTCTTTCTTACTTCTTTCTTACTTCTTTCTTACATCTTTCTTACTTCTTCCTTACTTCTTTATTACTTCTTTACTACTTCTTTATTACTTCTTTCTCCTTTCTTTCTTTCTTCTTTCTTAAATCTTTCTTTCTTCTTTCTTACTTCTTTCTTTCTTCTTTCTTACTTCTTTCTTACTTCTTTCTTCTTTCTTTCTTTCTTCTTTCTTACATCTTTCTTTCTTCTTTCTTACTTCTTCCTTAGTTCTTTCTTACTTCTTTCTTACTTCTTTCTTCTTTCTTTCTTAATTCTTTCTTACTTCTTCCTTCTTTCTTTCTTCTTTCTTTCTTACTTCTTTCTTACTTCTTTCTTACTTCTTTCTTCTTTCTTACTTCTTTCTAACTTCTTTCTTACGTCTTTCTTACTTCTTTCTTACTTCTTTCTTACTTCTTTCTTTCTTCTTTCTTTCTCACTTCTTTCTAACTTCTTTCTTTCTTCTTTCTTACTTCTTTCTTTCTTACTTCTTTCTTACTTCATTCTTACTTCTTTCTTCTTTCTTTCTTCTTTCTTACTTCTTTCTTTCTTACTTCTTTCTTACTTCTTTCTTACTTCTTTCTTCTTTCTTTCTTCTTTCTTACTTCTTTCTTACTTCTTTCTTACTTCTTTCTTACCTCTTTCTTACTTCTTTCTTACTTCTTTCTAACTTCTTTCTTTCTTCTTTCTTTCTTCTTTCTTTCTTACTTCTTTCTTTCTTCTTTCTTACTTCTTTCTTACTTCTTTCTTACTTCTTTCTTCCTTCTTTCTAACTTATTTCTTACTTCTTTCTTACTTCTTTCTTACTTCTTTCTTTCTTTTTTCTTACTTCTTTATTACTTCTTTCTTACTTCTTTCTTACTTCTTTCTTTCTTCTTTCTTACTTCTTTCTTTCTTCTTTCTTACTTCTTTCTTACTTCTTTCTTACTTCTTTCTTCTTTCTTCTTTCTTCTTTCTTACATCTTTCTTTCTTCTTTCTTACTCCTTCCTTAGTTCTTTCTTACTTCTTTCTTACTTCTTTCTTCTTTCTTTCTTACTTCTTTCTTACTTCTTTCTTACTTCTTTCTTTCTTCTTTCTTTCTCACTTCTTTCTAACTTCTTTCTTTCTTCTTTCTTTTTTCTTTCTTTCTTCTTTCTTACTTCTTTCTTTCTTACTTCTTTCTTACTTCTTTCTTACTTCTTTCTTACTTCTTTCTTACTTATTTCTTTCTTACTTCTTTCTTACTTCTTTCTTTCTTCTTTCTTTCTTCTTTCTTTCTTACTCCTTTCTTACTTCTTTCTTACTTCTTTCTAACTTCTTTCTTACTTCTTTCTTACTCCTTTCTAACTTCTTTCTTTCTTCTTTCTTTCTTCTTTCTTTCTTACTTCTTTCTTACTTCTTTCTTACTTCTTTCTTACTTCTTTCTTACTTCTTTATTCTTTCTTTCTTCTTTCTTTCTTACTTCTTTCTTACTTCTTTCTTACTTCTTTCTTCTTTCTTACTTCTTTCTTACTTCTTTCTTTCTTACTTCTTTCTAACTTCTTTTCTCTTCTTTCTTTCTTCTTTCTTTCTTCTTTCTTTCTTACTTATTTCTTACTTCTTTCTTACTTCTTTCTTACTTCTTTCTTACTTGTTTCTTACTTGTTTCTTACTTCTTTTTTACTTCTTTCTTACTTCTTTCTTTCTTCTTTCTTTCTCACTTCTTTCTAACTTCTTTCTTTCTTCTTTCTCTCTTACTTCTTTCTTACTTCTTTCTAACTTCTTTCTTTCTTCTTTCTTTCTTCTTTCTTTCTTCTTTCTTTCTTCTTTCTTACTTCTTTCTTACTTCTTTCTTTCTTCTTTCTTACTTCTTTCTTTCTTACTTCTTTCTTACTTCTTTCTTACTTCTTTCTTACTTCTTTCTTACTTCTTTCTTTCTTACTTCTTTCTTACTTCTTTCTAACTTCTTTCTTTCTTCTTTCTTTCTTCTTTCTTTCTTACTTCTTTCTTTCTTCTTTCTTACTTCTTTCTTACTTCTTTCTTACTTCTTTATACATCTTTCTTACTTCTTCCTTACTTCTTTATTACTTCTTTACTACTTCTTTATTACTTCTTTCTCCTTTCTTTATTTCTTCTTTCTTAAATCTTTCTTTCTTCTTTCTTACTTCTTTCTTTTTTCTTTCTTACTTCTTTCTTACTTCTTTCTTCTTTCTTTCTTTCTTCTTTCTTACATCTTTCTTTCTTCTTTCTTACTTCTTCCTTAGTTCTTTCTTACTTCTTTCTTACTTCTTTCTTCTTTCTTTCTTAATTCTTTCTTACTTCTTCCTTCGTTCTTTCTTCTTTCTTACTTCTTTCTTTCTTACTTCTTTCTAACTTCTTTTTTCTTCTTTCTTTCTTCTTTCTTTCTTCTTTCTTTCTTACTTATTTCTTACTTCTTTCTTACTTCTTTCTTCTTTCTTACTTCTTTCTAACTTCTTTCTTACGTCTTTCTTACTTCTTTCTTACTTCTTTCTTTCTTCTTTCTTTCTCACTTCTTTCTAACTTCTTTCTTTCTTCTTTCTTACTTCTTTCTTTCTTACTTCTTTCTTACTTCTTTCTTACTTCTTTCTTCTTTCTTTCTTCTTTCTTACTTCTTTCTTTCTTACTTCTTCAATACTTCTTTCTTACTTCTTTCTTCTTTCTTTCTTCTTTCTTACTTCTTTCTTACTTCTTTCTTACTTCTTTCTTACCTCTTTCTTACTTCTTTATTACTTCTTTCTTACTTCTTTCTTACTTCTTTCTTTCTTCTTTCTTACTTCTTTCTTTCTTCTTTCTTACTTCTTTCTTACTTCTTTCTTACTTCTTTCTTCTTTCTTCTTTTTTCTTTCTTACATCTTTCTTTCTTCTTTCTTACTCCTTCCTTAGTTCTTTCTTACTTCTTTCTTACTTCTTTCTTCTTTCTTTCTTACTTCTTTCTTACTTCTTTCTTACTTCTTTCTTTCTTCTTTCTTTCTCACTTCTTTCTAACTTCTTTCTTTCTTCTTTCTTTTTTCTTTCTTTCTTCTTTCTTACTTCTTTCTTTCTTACTTCTTTCTTTCTTCTTTCTTTCTTCTTTCTTTCTTACTCCTTTCTTACTTCTTTCTTACTTCTTTCTAACTTCTTTCTTACTTCCTTCTTACTCCTTTCTAACTTCTTTCTTTCTTCTTTCTTTCTTACTTCTTTCTTACTTCTTTCTTTCTTACTTCTTTCTTACTTCTTTCTTTCTTACTTCTTCTTTCTTCTTTCTTACTTCTTTCTTACTTCTTTCTTACTTCTTTCTTACTTCTTTCTAACTTCTTTCTTTCTTCTTCCTTTCTTCTTTCTTTCTTCTTTCTTTCTTACTTCTTTCTTACTTCTTTCTTACTTCTTTCTTACTTCTTTCTTACTTCTTTCTTCTTTCTTTCTTCTTTCTTTCTTACTTCTTTCTTACTTCTTTCTTACTTCTTTCTTCTTTCTTACTTCTTTCTTACTTCTTTCTTTCTTACTTCTTTCTAACTTCTTTTTTCTTCTTTCTTTCTTCTTTCTTTCTTCTTTCTTTCTTACTTATTTCTTACTTCTTTCTTACTTCTTTCTTACTTCTTTCTTACTTCTTTCTTACTTCTTTCTTACTTCTTTTTTACTTCTTTCTTACTTCTTTCTTACTTCTTTCTTTCTTCTTTCTTTCTCACTTCTTTCTAACTTCTTTCTTTCTTCTTTCTTTCTTACTTCTTTCTTACTTCTTTCTAACTTCTTTCTTTCTTCTTTCTTTCTTCTTTCTTTCTTCTTTCTTTCTTCTTTCTTACTTCTTTCTTACTTCTTTCTTTCTTCTTTCTTACTTCTTTCTTTCTTACTTCTTTCTTACTTCTTTCTTACTTCTTTCTTACTTCTTTCTTACTTCTTTCTTTCTTACTTCTTTCTTACTTCTTTCTTTCTTCTTTCTTTCTTACTCCTTTCTTACTTCTTTATTACTTCTTTCTAACTTCTTTCTTACTTCTTTCTTACTTCTTTCTTACTTCTTTCTTACTTCTTTCTAACTTCTTTCTTTCTTCTTTCTTTCTTCTTTCTTTCTTACTTCTTTCTAACTTCTTTCTTTCTTACTTCTTTCTTACTTCTTTCTTACTTCTTTCTTACTTCTTTCTTACTTCTTTCTTACTTCTTTCTTACTTCTTTCTTACTTCTTTCGTACTTCTTTCTTACTTCTTTCTTAGTTCTTTCTAACTTCTTTCTTTCTTCTTTCTTTCTTCTTTCTTTCTTCTTTCTTTCTTACTTCTTTCTTACTTCTTTCTTTCTTCTTTCTTACTTCTTTCTTACTTCTTTCTTTCTTACTTCTTTCTTACTTCTTTCTTACTTCTTTCTTACTTCTTTCTTCTTTATTTCTTTCTTCTTTCTTACATCTTTCTTTCTTCTTTCTTAATTCTTTCTTTCTTCTTTCTTTCTTACTTCTTTCTTACTTCTTTCTTCTTTCTTACTTCTTTCTTCTTTCTTTCTTACCTCTTTCTTACTTCTTTCTTACTTCTTTCTAACTTCTTTCTTTCTTCTTTCTTTCTTCTTTCTTTCTTACTTCTTTCTTTCTTCTTTCTTACTTCTTTCTTACTTCTTTCTTCCTTCTTTCTTCCTTCTTTCTTACTTATTTCTTACTTCTTTCTTACTTCTTTCTTTCTTTTTTCTTACTTCTTTATTACTTCTTTCTTACTTCTTTCTTACTTCTTTCTTTCTTCTTTCTTTCTTCTTTCTTTATTCTTTCTTTCTTACTTCTTTCTTACTTCTTTCTTACTTCTTTCTTACTTTCTTACTTCTTTCTTCTTTCTTTCTTCTTTCTTACTTCTTTCTTTCTTACTTCTTTCTAACTTCTTTTTTCTTCTTTCTTTCTTCTTTCTTTCTTCTTTCTTTCTTACTTTTTTCTTACTTCTTTCTTACTTCTTTCTTCTTTCTTACTTCTTTCTAACTTCTTTCTTACGTCTTTCTTACTTCTTTCTTACTTCTTTCTTACTTCTTTCTTTCTTCTTTCTTTCTCACTTCTTTCTAACTTCTTTCTTTCTTACTTCTTTCTTACTTCTTTCTAACTTCTTTCTTTCTTCTTTCTTTCTTCTTTCTTTCTTCTTTCTTTCTTCTTTCTTACTTCTTTCTTACTTCTTTCTTTCTTCTTTCTTACTTCTTTCTTACTACTTTCTTTCTTACTTCTTTCTTACTTCTTTCTAACCTCTTTCTTACTTCTTTCTTACTTCTTTCTTACTTCTTTCTAACTTCTTTCTTTCTTCTTTTTTCTTCTTTCTTTCTTCTTTCTTTCTTAATTCTTTCTTACTTCTTTCTTACTTCTTTCTTACTTCTTTCTTTCTTCTTTCTTTCTTCTTTCTTTCTTCATTCTTTCTTCTTTCTTACTTCTTTCTTACTTCTTTCTTTCTTCTTTCTTTTTTCTTTCTTTCTTACTCCTTTCTTACTTCTTTCTTACTTCTTTCTAACTTCTTTCTTACTTCTTTCTTACTTCTTTCTAACTTCTTTCTTTCTTCTTTCTTTCTTCTTTCTTTCTTACTTCTTTCTTTCTTCTTTCTTACTTCTTTCTTACTTCTTTCTTACTTCTTTCTTACATCTTTCTTACTTCTTCCTTACTTCTTTATTACTTCTTTACTACTTCTTTATTACTTCTTTCTCCTTTCTTTCTTTCTTCTTTCTTAAATCTTTCTTTCTTCTTTCTTACTTCTTTCTTTCTTCTTTCTTACTTCTTTCTTACTTCTTTCTTCTTTCTTTCTTTCTTCTTTCTTACATCTTTCTTTCTTCTTTCTTACTTCTTCCTTAGTTCTTTCTTACTTCTTTCTTACTTCTTTCTTCTTTCTTTCTTAATTCTTTCTTACTTCTTCCTTCTTTCTTTCTTCTTTCTTTCTTCTTTCTTTCTTACTTCTTTCTTACTTCTTTCTTACTTCTTTCTTCTTTCTTACTTCTTTCTAACTTCTTTCTTACGTCTTTCTTACTTCTTTCTTACTTCTTTCTTACTTCTTTCTTACTTCTTTCTTCTTTCTTTCTTCTTTCTTACTTCTTTCTTACTTCTTTCTTACTTCTTTCTTACCTCTTTCTTACTTCTTTCTTACTTCTTTCTAACTTCTTTCTTTCTTCTTTCTTTCTTCTTTCTTTCTTACTTCTTTCTTTCTTCTTTCTTACTTCTTTCTTACTTCTTTCTTACTTCTTTCTTCCTTCTTTCTAACTTATTTCTTACTTCTTTCTTACTTCTTTCTTACTTCTTTCTTTCTTTTTTCTTACTTCTTTATTACTTCTTTCTTACTTCTTTCTTACTTCTTTCTTTCTTCTTTCTTACTTCTTTCTTTCTTCTTTCTTACTTCTTTCTTACTTCTTTCTTACTTCTTTCTTCTTTCTTCTTTCTTCTTTCTTACATCTTTCTTTCTTCTTTCTTACTCCTTCCTTAGTTCTTTCTTACTTCTTTCTTACTTCTTTCTTCTTTCTTTCTTACTTCTTTCTTACTTCTTTCTTACTTCTTTCTTTCTTCTTTCTTTCTCACTTCTTTCTAACTTCTTTCTTTCTTCTTTCTTTTTTCTTTCTTTCTTCTTTCTTACTTCTTTCTTTCTTACTTCTTTCTTACTTCTTTCTTACTTCTTTCTTACTTCTTTCTTACTTATTTCTTTCTTATTTCTTTCTTACTTCTTTCTTTCTTCTTTCTTTCTTCTTTCTTTCTTACTCCTTTCTTACTTCTTTCTTACTTCTTTCTTACTTCTTTCTTACTTCTTTCTTACTCCTTTCTAACTTCTTTCTTTCTTCTTTCTTTCTTCTTTCTTTCTTACTTCTTTCTTACTTCTTTCTTACTTCTTTCTTACTTCTTTATTCTTTCTTTCTTCTTTCTTTCTTACTTCTTTCTTATTTCTTTCTTACTTCTTTCTTCTTTCTTACTTCTTTCTTACTTCTTTCTTTCTTACTTCTTTCTAACTTCTTTTCTCTTCTTTCTTTCTTCTTTCTTTCTTCTTTCTTTCTTACTTATTTCTTACTTCTTTCTTACTTCTTTCTTACTTCTTTCTTACTTCTTTCTTACTTGTTTCTTACTTCTTTTTTACTTCTTTCTTACTTCTTTCTTACTTCTTTCTTTCTTCTTTCTTTCTCACTTCTTTCTAACTTCTTTCTTTCTTCTTTCTCTCTTACTTCTTTCTTACTTCTTTCTAACTTCTTTCTTTCTTCTTTCTTTCTTCTTTCTTTCTTCTTTCTTTCTTCTTTCTTACTTCTTTCTTACTTCTTTCTTTCTTCTTTCTTACTTCTTTCTTTCTTACTTCTTTCTTACTTCTTTCTTACTTCTTTCTTACTTCTTTCTTACTTCTTTCTTTCTTACTTCTTTCTTACTTCTTTCTAACTTCTTTCTTTCTTCTTTCTTTCTTCTTTCTTTCTTACTTCTTTCTTTCTTCTTTCTTACTTCTTTCTTACTTCTTTCTTACTTCTTTATACATCTTTCTTACTTCTTCCTTACTTCTTTATTACTTCTTTACTACTTCTTTATTACTTCTTTCTCCTTTCTTTCTTTCTTCTTTCTTAAATCTTTCTTTCTTCTTTCTTACTTCTTTCTTTTTTCTTTCTTACTTCTTTCTTACTTCTTTCTTCTTTCTTTCTTTCTTCTTTCTTACATCTTTCTTTCTTCTTTCTTACTTCTTCCTTAGTTCTTTCTTACTTCTTTCTTACTTCTTTCTTCTTTCTTTCTTAATTCTTTCTTACTTCTTCCTTCGTTCTTTCTTCTTTCTTACTTCTTTCTTTCTTACTTCTTTCTAACTTCTTTTTTCTTCTTTCTTTCTTCTTTCTTTCTTCTTTCTTTCTTACTTATTTCTTACTTCTTTCTTACTTCTTTCTTCTTTCTTACTTCTTTCTAAATTCTTTCTTACGTCTTTCTTACTTCTTTCTTACTTCTTTCTTTCTTCTTTCTTTCTCACTTCTTTCTAACTTCTTTCTTTCTTCTTTCTTACTTCTTTCTTTCTTACTTCTTTCTTACTTCTTTCTTACTTCTTTCTTCTTTCTTTCTTCTTTCTTACTTCTTTCTTTCTTACTTCTTTCATACTTCTTTCTTACTTCTTTCTTCTTTCTTTCTTCTTTCTTACTTCTTTCTTACTTCTTTCTTACTTCTTTCTTACCTCTTTCTTACTTCTTTCTTACTTCTTTCTAACTTCTTTCTTTCTTCTTTCTTTCTTCTTTCTATCTTACTTCTTTCTTTCTTCTTTCTTACTTCTTTCTTACTTCTTTCTTACTTCTTTCTTCCTTCTTTCTTATTTCTTACTTCTTTCTTACTTCTTTCTTACTTCTTTCTTTCTTTTTTCTTACTTCTTTATTACTTCTTTCTTACTTCTTTCTTACTTCTTTCTTTCTTCTTTCTTACTTCTTTCTTTCTTCTTTCTTACTTCTTTCTTACTTCTTTCTTACTTCTTTCTTCTTTCTTCTTTCTTCTTTCTTACATCTTTCTTTCTTCTTTCTTACTCCTTCCTTAGTTCTTTCTTACTTCTTTCTTACTTCTTTCTTCTTTCTTTCTTACTTCTTTCTTACTTCTTTCTTACTTCTTTCTTTCTTCTTTCTTTCTCACTTCTTTCTAACTTCTTTCTTTCTTCTTTCTTTTTTCTTTCTTTCTTCTTTCTTACTTCTTTCTTTCTTACTTCTTTCTTTCTTCTTTCTTTCTTCTTTCTTTCTTACTCCTTTCTTACTTCTTTCTTACTTCTTTCTAACTTCTTTCTTACTTCCTTCTTACTCCTTTCTAACTTCTTTCTTTCTTCTTTCTTTCTTACTTCTTTCTTACTTCTTTCTTTCTTACTTCTTCTTTCTTCTTTCTTACTTCTTTCTTACTTCTTTCTTACTTCTTTCTTACTTCTTTCTAACTTCTTTCTTTCTTCTTCCTTTCTTCTTTCTTTCTTCTTTCTTTCTTACTTCTTTCTTACTTCTTTCTTACTTCTTTCTTACTTCTTTCTTACTTCTTTCTTCTTTCTTTCTTCTTTCTTTCTTACTTCTTTCTTACTTCTTTCTTACTTCTTTCTTCTTTCTTACTTCTTTCTTACTTCTTTCTTTCTTACTTCTTTCTAACTTCTTTTTTCTTCTTTCTTTCTTCTTTCTTTCTTCTTTCTTTCTTACTTATTTCTTACTTCTTTCTTACTTCTTTCTTACTTCTTTCTTACTTCTTTCTTACTTCTTTCTTACTTCTTTTTTACTTCTTTCTTACTTCTTTCTTACTTCTTTCTTTCTTCTTTCTTTCTCACTTCTTTCTAACTTCTTTCTTTCTTCTTTCTTTCTTACTTCTTTCTTACTTCTTTCTAACTTCTTTCTTTCTTCTTTCTTTCTTCTTTCTTTCTTCTTTCTTTCTTCTTTCTTACTTCTTTCTTACTTCTTTCTTTCTTCTTTCTTACTTCTTTCTTTCTTACTTCTTTCTTACTTCTTTCTTACTTCTTTCTTACTTCTTTCTTACTTCTTTCTTTCTTACTTCTTTCTTACTTCTTTCTTTCTTCTTTCTTTCTTGCTCCTTTCTTACTTCTTTATTACTTCTTTCTAACTTCTTTCTTACTTCTTTCTTACTTCTTTCTTACTTCTTTCTTACTTCTTTCTAACTTCTTTCTTTCTTCTTTCTTTCTTCTTTCTTTCTTACTTCTTTCTAACTTCTTTCTTTCTTACTTCTTTCTTACTTCTTTCTTACTTCTTTCTTACTTCTTTCTTACTTCTTTCTTACTTCTTTCTTACTTCTTTCTTACTTCTTTCGTACTTCTTTCTTACTTCTTTCTTAGTTCTTTCTAACTTCTTTCTTTCTTCTTTCTTTCTTCTTTCTTTCTTCTTTCTTTCTTACTTCTTTCTTACTTCTTTCTTTCTTCTTTCTTACTTCTTTCTTACTTCTTTCTTTCTTACTTCTTTCTTACTTCTTTCTTACTTCTTTCTTACTTCTTTCTTCTTTATTTCTTTCTTCTTTCTTACATCTTTCTTTCTTCTTTCTTAATTCTTTCTTTCTTCTTTCTTTCTTACTTCTTTCTTACTTCTTTCTTCTTTCTTACTTCTTTCTTCTTTCTTTCTTACCTCTTTCTTACTTCTTTCTTACTTCTTTCTAACTTCTTTCTTTCTTCTTTCTTTCTTCTTTCTTTCTTACTTCTTTCTTTCTTCTTTCTTACTTCTTTCTTACTTCTTTCTTCCTTCTTTCTTCCTTCTTTCTTACTTATTTCTTACTTCTTTCTTACTTCTTTCTTTCTTTTTTCTTACTTCTTTATTACTTCTTTCTTACTTCTTTCTTACTTCTTTCTTACTTCTTTCTTTCTTCTTTCTTTCTTCTTTCTTTATTCTTTCTTTCTTACTTCTTTCTTACTTCTTTCTTACTTCTTTCTTACTTTCTTACTTCTTTCTTCTTTCTTTCTTCTTTCTTACTTCTTTCTTTCTTACTTCTTTCTAACTTCTTTTTTCTTCTTTCTTTCTTCTTTCTTTCTTCTTTCTTTCTTACTTTTTCTTACTTCTTTCTTACTTCTTTCTTCTTTCTTACTTCTTTCTAACTTCTTTCTTACGTCTTTCTTACTTCTTTCTTACTTCTTTCTTACTTCTTTCTTTCTTCTTTCTTTCTCACTTCTTTCTAACTTCTTTCTTTCTTACTTCTTTCTTACTTCTTTCTAACTTCTTTCTTTCTTCTTTCTTTCTTCTTTCTTTCTTCTTTCTTTCTTCTTTCTTACTTCTTTCTTACTTCTTTCTTTCTTCTTTCTTACTTCTTTTTTTCTTACTTCTTTCTTACTTCTTTCTTACTTCTTTCTTACTTCTTTCTTTCTTACTTCTTTCTTTCTTCTTTCTTTCTTCTTTCTTTCTTACTCCTTTCTTACTTCTTTCTTACTTCTTTCTAACTTCTTTCTTACTTCTTTCTTACTTCTTTCTTACTTCTTTCTAACTTCTTTCTTTCTTCTTTCTTTATTCTTTCTTTCTTACTTCTTTCTTACTTCTTTCTTACTTCTTTCTTACTTCTTTCTTCTTTCTTTCTTACTTCTTTCTTACTTCTTTCTTACTTCTTTCTTACTTCTTTCTTACTTCTTTCTTACTTCTTTCTAACTTCTTTCTTTCTTATTTCTTTCTTATTTCTTTCTTCTTTCTTTCTTACTTCTTTCTTACTTCTTTCTTTCTTCTTTCTTACTTCTTTCTTACTTCTTTCTTTCTTACTTCTTTCTTACTTCTTTCTAACCTCTTTCTTACTTCTTTCTTACTTCTTTCTTACTTCTTTCTAACTTCTTTCTTTCTTCTTTTTTCTTCTTTCTTTCTTCTTTCTTTCTTAATTCTTTCTTACTTCTTTCTTACTTCTTTCTTACTTCTTTCTTTCTTCTTTCTTTCTTCTTTCTTTCTTCATTCTTTCTTCTTTCTTACTTCTTTCTTACTTCTTTCTTTCTTCTTTCTTTTTTCTTTCTTTCTTACTCCTTTCTTACTTCTTTCTTACTTCTTTCTAACTTCTTTCTTACTTCTTTCTTACTTCTTTCTAACTTCTTTCTTTCTTCTTTCTTTCTTCTTTCTTTCTTACTTCTTTCTTTCTTCTTTCTTACTTCTTTCTTACTTCTTTCTTACTTCTTTCTTACATCTTTCTTACTTCTTCCTTACTTCTTTATTACTTCTTTACTACTTCTTTATTACTTCTTTCTCCTTTCTTTCTTTCTTCTTTCTTAAATCTTTCTTTCTTCTTTCTTACTTCTTTCTTTCTTCTTTCTTACTTCTTTCTTACTTCTTTCTTCTTTCTTTCTTTCTTCTTTCTTACATCTTTCTTTCTTCTTTCTTACTTCTTCCTTAGTTCTTTCTTACTTCTTTCTTACTTCTTTCTTCTTTCTTTCTTAATTCTTTCTTACTTCTTCCTTCTTTCTTTCTTCTTTCTTTCTTCTTTCTTTCTTACTTCTTTCTTACTTCTTTCTTACTTCTTTCTTCTTTCTTACTTCTTTCTAACTTCTTTCTTACGTCTTTCTTACTTCTTTCTTACTTCTTTCTTACTTCTTTCTTACTTCTTTCTTCTTTCTTTCTTCTTTCTTACTTCTTTCTTACTTCTTTCTTACTTCTTTCTTACCTCTTTCTTACTTCTTTCTTACTTCTTTCTAACTTCTTTCTTTCTTCTTTCTTTCTTCTTTCTTTCTTACTTCTTTCTTTCTTCTTTCTTACTTCTTTCTTACTTCTGTCTTACTTCTTTCTTCCTTCTTTCTAACTTATTTCTTACTTCTTTCTTACTTCTTTCTTACTTCTTTCTTTCTTTTTTCTTACTTCTTTATTACTTCTTTCTTACTTCTTTCTTACTTCTTTCTTTCTTCTTTCTTACTTCTTTCTTTCTTCTTTCTTTCTTTCTTCTTTCTTCTTTCTTCTTTCTTACATCTTTCTTTCTTCTTTCTTACTCCTTCCTTAGTTCTTTCTTACTTCTTTCTTACTTCTTTCTTCTTTCTTTCTTACTTCTTTCTTACTTCTTTCTTACTTCTTTCTTTCTTCTTTCTTTCTCACTTCTTTCTAACTTCTTTCTTTCTTCTTTCTTTTTTCTTTCTTTCTTCTTTCTTACTTCTTTCTTTCTTACTTCTTTCTTACTTCTTTCTTACTTCTTTCTTACTTCTTTCTTACTTATTTCTTTCTTACTTCTTTCTTACTTCTTTCTTTCTTCTTTCTTTCTTCTTTCTTTCTTACTCCTTTCTTACTTCTTTCTTACTTCTTTCTAACTTCTTTCTTACTTCTTTCTTACTCCTTTCTAACTTCTTTCTTTCTTCTTTCTTTCTTCTTTCTTTCTTACTTCTTTCTTACTTCTTTCTTACTTCTTTCTTACTTCTTTCTTACTTCTTTATTCTTTCTTTCTTCTTTCTTTCTTACTTCTTTCTTATTTCTTTCTTACTTCTTTCTTCTTTCTTACTTCTTTCTTACTTCTTTCTTTCTTACTTCTTTCTAACTTCTTTTCTCTTCTTTCTTTCTTCTTTCTTTCTTCTTTCTTTCTTACTTATTTCTTACTTCTTTCTTACTTCTTTCTTACTTCTTTCTTACTTCTTTCTTACTTGTTTCTTACTTCTTTTTTACTTCTTTCTTACTTCTTTCTTACTTCTTTCTTTCTTCTTTCTTTCTCACTTCTTTCTAACTTCTTTCTTTCTTCTTTCTCTCTTACTTCTTTCTTACTTCTTTCTAACTTCTTTCTTTCTTCTTTCTTTCTTCTTTCTTTCTTCTTTCTTTCTTCTTTCTTACTTCTTTCTTACTTCTTTCTTTCTTCTTTCTTACTTCTTTCTTTCTTACTTCTTTCTTACTTCTTTCTTACTTCTTTCTTACTTCTTTCTTACTTCTTTCTTTCTTACTTCTTTCTTACTTCTTTCTAACTTCTTTCTTTCTTCTTTCTTTCTTCTTTCTTTCTTACTTCTTTCTTTCTTCTTTCTTACTTCTTTCTTACTTCTTTCTTACTTCTTTATACATCTTTCTTACTTCTTCCTTACTTCTTTATTACTTCTTTACTACTTCTTTATTACTTCTTTCTCCTTTCTTTCTTTCTTCTTTCTTAAATCTTTCTTTCTTCTTTCTTACTTCTTTCTTTTTTCTTTCTTACTTCTTTCTTACTTCTTTCTTCTTTCTTTCTTTCTTCTTTCTTACATCTTTCTTTCTTCTTTCTTACTTCTTCCTTAGTTCTTTCTTACTTCTTTCTTACTTCTTTCTTCTTTCTTTCTTAATTCTTTCTTACTTCTTCCTTCGTTCTTTCTTCTTTCTTACTTCTTTCTTTCTTACTTCTTTCTAACGTCTTTTTTCTTCTTTCTTTCTTCTTTCTTTCTTCTTTCTTTCTTACTTATTTCTTACTTCTTTCTTACTTCTTTCTTCTTTCTTACTTCTTTCTAACTTCTTTCTTACGTCTTTCTTACTTCTTTCTTACTTCTTTCTTTCTTCTTTCTTTCTCACTTCTTTCTAACTTCTTTCTTTCTTCTTTCTTACTTCTTTCTTTCTTACTTCTTTCTTACTTCTTTCTTACTTCTTTCTTCTTTCTTTCTTCTTTCTTACTTCTTTCTTTCTTACTTCTTTCATACTTCTTTCTTACTTCTTTCTTCTTTCTTTCTTCTTTCTTACTTCTTTCTTACTTCTTTCTTACTTCTTTCTTACCTCTTTCTTACTTCTTTCTTACTTCTTTCTAACTTCTTTCTTTCTTCTTTCTTTCTTCTTTCTATCTTACTTCTTTCTTACTTCTTTCTTACTTCTTTCTTCCTTCTTTCTAACTTATTTCTTACTTCTTTCTTACTTCTTTCTTACTTCTTTCTTTCTTTTTTCTTACTTCTTTATTACTTCTTTCTTACTTCTTTCTTTCTTCTTTCTTACTTCTTTCTTTCTTCTTTCTTACTTCTTTCTTACTTCTTTCTTACTTCTTTCTTCTTTCTTCTTTCTTCTTTCTTACATCTTTCTTTCTTCTTTCTTACTCCTTCCTTAGTTCTTTCTTACTTCTTTCTTACTTCTTTCTTCTTTCTTTCTTACTTCTTTCTTACTTCTTTCTTACTTCTTTCTTTCTTCTTTCTTTCTCACTTCTTTCTAACTTCTTTCTTTCTTCTTTCTTTTTTCTTTCTTTCTTCTTTCTTACTTCTTTCTTTCTTACTTCTTTCTTACTTCTTTCTTACTTCTTTCTTACTTCTTTCTTACTTATTTCTTTCTTACTTCTTTCTTACTTCTTTCTTTCTTCTTTCTTTCTTCTTTCTTTCTTACTCCTTTCTTACTTCTTTCTTACTTCTTTCTAACTTCTTTCTTACTTCTTTCTTACTCCTTTCTAACTTCTTTCTTTCTTCTTTCTTTCTTCTTTCTTTCTTACTTCTTTCTTACTTCTTTCTTTCTTACTTCTTCTTTCTTCTTTCATACTTCTTTCTTACTTCTTTCTTACTTCTTTCTTACTTCTTTCTAACTTCTTTCTTTCTTCTTCCTTTCTTCTTTCTTTCTTCTTTCTTTCTTACTTCTTTCTTACTTCTTTCTTACTTCTTTCTTACTTCTTTATTCTTTCTTTCTTCTTTCTTTCTTACTTCTTTCTTACTTCTTTCTTACTTCTTTCTTCTTTCTTACTTCTTTCTTACTTCTTTCTTTCTTACTTCTTTCTAACTTCTTTTCTCTTCTTTCTTCTCTTCTTTCTTTCTTCTTTCTTCTTACTTATTTCTTACTTCTTTCTTACTTCTTTCTTACTTCTTTCTTACTTATTTCTTACTTGTTTCTTACTTCTTTTTTACTTCTTCTTACTTCTTTCTTACTTCTTCTTTCTTCTTTCTTTCTCACTTCTTTCTAACTTCTTTCTTTCTCTTTCTCTCTTACTTCTTTCTTACTTCTTTCTAACTTCTTTCTTTCTTCTTTCTTTCTTCTTTCTTTCTTCTTTCTTTCTTCTTCTTACTTCTTTCTTACTTCTTTCTTCTTCTTTCTTACTTCTTTCTTTCTTACTTCTTTCTTACTTCTTTCTTTCTTCTTTCTTTCTTACTCCTTTCTTACTTCTTTATTACTTCTTTCTAACTTCTTTCTTACTTCTTTCTTACTTCTTTCTTACTTCTTTCTAACTTCTTTCTTCTTCTTTCTTTCTTCTTTCTTTCTTACTTCTTTCTTACTTCTTTCTTTCTTACTTCTTTCTTACTTTTTCTTACTTCTTTCTTACTTCTTTCTTACTTCTTTCTTACTTCTTTCTTACTTCTTTCTTACTTCTTTCTTACTTCTTTCTTACTTCTTTCTTACTTCTTTCTAACTTCTTTCTTTCTTCTTTCTTTCTCTTTCTTTCTTCTTTATTTCTTACTTCTTTCTTACTTCATTCTTTCTTCTTTCTTACTTCTTTCTTACTTCTTTCTTTCTTACTTCTTTATTACTTCTTTCTTACTTCTTTCTTACTTCTTTCTTCTTTCTTTCTTTCTTCTTTCTTACATCTTTCTTTCTTCTTTCTTAATTCTTTCTTTCTCTTTCTCTCTTACTTCTTTCTTACTTCTTTCAACTTCTTTCTTTCTTCTTTCTTTCTTCTTTCTTTCTTCTTTCTTTCTTCTTTCTTACTTCTTTCTTACTTCTTTCTTTCTTCTTTCTTACTTCTTTCTTTCTTACTTCTTTCTTACTTCTTTCTTACTTCTTTCTTACTTCTTTCTTACTTCTTTCTTTCTTACTTCTTTCTTACTTCTTTCTTTCTTCTTTCTTTCTTACTCCTTTCTTACTTCTTTATTACTTCTTTCTAACTTCTTTCTTATTTCTTTCTTACTTCTTTCTTACTTCTTTCTAACTTCTTTCTTTCTTCTTTCTTTCTTCTTTCTTTCTTACTTCTTTCTTACTTCTTTCTTTCTTACTTCTTCTTACTTCTTTCTTACTTCTTTCTACTTCTTTCTTACTTCTTTCTTACTTCTTTCTTATTTCTTTCTTACTTCTTTCTTACTTCTTTCTTACTTCTTTTTAACTTCTTTCTTTCTTCTTTATTTCTTCTTTCTTTCTTCTTTCTTCTTACTTCTTTCTTCTTTATTTCTTTCTTCTTTCTTACATCTTCTTTCTTCTTCTTAATTCTTTCTTTCTTCTTTCTTTCTTACTTCTTTCTCACTTCTTTCTTCTTTCTTACTTCTTTCTTCTTTCTTTCTTACCTCTTTCTTACTTCTTTCTTACTTCTTTCTAACTTCTTTCTTTCTTCTTTCTTTCTTCTTTCTTTCTTACTTCTTCTTTCTTCTTCTTACTTCTTTCTTACTTCTTTCTTCCTTCTTACTTCCTTCTTTCTTACTTATTTCTTACTTCTTTCTTACTTCTTTCTTTCTTTTTCTTACTTCTTTATTACTTCTTTCTTACTTCTTTGTTACTTCTTTCTTCTCTTCTTTCTTCTTTTCTTTATTCTTTCTTTCTTACATCGTTCTTACTTCTTTCTTACTTCTTCTTACTTCTTTCTTACTTCTTTCTTCTTTCTTTCTTCTTTCTTTCTTACTTCTTTCTTACTTCTTTCTTACTTCTTTCTTCTTTCTTTCTTCTTTCTTACTTCTTTCTTTCTTACTTCTTTCTAACTTCTTTTTTCTTCTTTCTTTCTTCTTTCTTTCTTCTTTCTTTCTTACTTTTTTCTTACTTCTTTCTTACTTCTTTCTTCTTTCTTACTTCTTTCTAACTTCTTTCTTACGTCTTTCTTACTTCTTTCTTACTTCTTTCTTACTTCTTTCTTTCTTCTTTCTTTCTCACTTCTTTCTAACTTCTTTCTTTCTTACTTCTTTCTTACTTCTTTCTAACTTCTTTCTTTCTTCTTTCTTTCTTCTTTCTTTCTTCTTTCTTTCTTCTTTCTTACTTCTTTCTTACTTCTTTCTTTCTTCTTTCTTACTTCTTTCTTTCTTACTTCTTTCTTACTTCTTTCTTACTTCTTTCTTACTTCTTTCTTTCTTACTTCTTTCTTTCTTCTTTCTTTCTTCTTTCTTTCTTACTCCTTTCTTACTTCTTTCTTACTTCTTTCTAACTTCTTTCTGACTTCTTTCTTACTTCTTTCTTACTTCTTTCTTCTTTCTTTCTTACTTCTTTCTTACTTCTTTCTTACTTCTTTCTTACTTCCTTCTTACTTCTTCTTACTTCTTTCTAACTTCTTTCTTTCTTCTTTCTTTCTTATTTCTTTCTTCTTTCTTTCTTACTTCTTTCTTACTTCTTTCTTTCTTCTTTCTTACTTCTTTCTTACTTCTTTCTTTCTTACTTCTTTCTTACTTCTTTCTAACCTCTTTCTTACTTCTTTCTTACTTCTTTCTTACTTCTTTCTAACTTCTTTCTTTCTTCTTTTTTCTTCTTTCTTTCTTCTTTCTTCTTAGTTCTTTCTTACTTCTTTCTTACTTCTTTCTTACTTCTTTCTTCTTCTTTCTTTCTTCTTTCTTTCTTCATTCTTTCTTCTTTCTTACTTCTTTCTTACTTCTTTCTTTCTTCTTTCTTTTTCTTTCTTTCTTACTCCTTTCTTACTTCTTTCTTACTTCTTTCTAACTTCTTTCTTACTTCTTTCTTACTTCTTTCTTACTTCTTTCTTCTTTCTTTCTTCTTTCTTACTTCTTTTCTTACTTCTTTCTTACTTCTTTCTTACCTCTTTCTTACTTCTTTCTTACTTCTTTCTAACTTCTTTCTTTCTTCTTTCTTTCTTCTTTCTTTCTTACTTCTTTCTTTCTTCTTTCTTACTTTCTTTCTTACTTCTTTCTTACTTCTTTCTTCCTTCTTTCTACTTATTTCTTACTTCTTTCTTACTTCTTTCTTACTTCTTTCTTTCTTTTTTCTTACTTCTTTATTACTTCTTTCTTACTTCTTTCTTACTTCTTTCTTTCTTCTTTCTTACTTCTTCTTTCTTCTTTCTTACTTCTTTCTTACTTCTTTCTTACTTCTTTCTTCTTTCTTTCTTACTTCTTTCTTACTTCTTCTTACTTCTTTCTTTCTTCTTTCTTTCTCACTTCTTTCTAACTTCTTTCTTTCTTCTTTCTTTTTTCTTTCTTTCTTCTTTCTTACTTCTTTCTTTCTTACTTCTTTCTTACTTCTTTCTTACTTCTTTCTTACTTCTTTCTTACTTATTTCTTTCTTACTTCTTTCCTACTTCTTTCTTTCTTCTTTCTTTCTTCTTTCTTCTTACTCCTTTCTTACTTCTTTCTTACTTCTTTCTAACTTCTTTCTTACTTCTTTCTTACTCCTTTCTAACTTCTTTCTTTCTTCTTTCTTTCTTCTTTCTTTCTACTTCTTTCTTACTTCTTTCTTTCTTACTTCTTCTTTCTTCTTTCTTACTTATTTCTTACTTCTTTCTTACTTCTTTCTTACTTCTTTCTAACTTCTTTCTTTCTTCTTCCTTTCTTCTTTCCTTCTTCTTTCTTTCTTACTTCTTTCTTACTTCTTTCTTACTTCTTTCTTACTTCTTTCTTACTTCTTTATTCTTTCTTCTTTCTTTCTTACTTCTTTCTTACTTCTTTCTTACTTCTTCTTCTTCTTACTTCTTTCTTACTTCTTTCTTTCTTACTTCTTTCTAACTTCTTTTCTCTTCTTTCTTTCTTCTTTCTTTCTTCTTTCTTTCTTACTTATTTCTTACTTCTTTCTTACTTCTTTCTTACTTCTTTCTTACTTGTTTCTTACTTCTTTTTTACTTCTTTCTTACTTCTTTCTTACTTCTTTCTTTCTTCTTCTTTCTCACTTCTTTCTAACTTCTTTCTTTCTTCTTTCTCTCTTACTTCTTTCTTACTTCTTTCTAACTTCTTTCTTTCTTCTTTCTTTCTTCTTTCTTTCTTCTTTCTTTCTTCTTTCTTACTTCTTTCTTACTTCTTTCTTTCTTCTTTCTTACTTCTTTCTTTCTTACTTCTTTCTTACTTTTTTCTAACTTCTTTCTTTCTTCTTTCTTTCTTCTTTCTTTCTTACTTCTTTCTTCTTCTTTCTTACTTCTTTCTTTCTTCTTTCTTACTTCTTTCTTACTCTTTCTTCTTTCTTTCTTTCTTCTTTCTTACATCTTTCTTTCTTCTTTCTTACTTCTTCCTTAGTTCTTTCTTACTTCTTTCTTACTTCTTTCTTCTTTCTTTCTTAATTCTTTCTTACTTCTTCCTTCTTTATTTCTTCTTTCTTACTTCTTTCTTTCTTACTTCTTTCTAACTTCTTTTTTCTTCTTTCTTTCTTCTTTCTTTCTTCTTTCTTTCTTACTTATTTCTTACTTCTTTCTTACTTCTTTCTTCTTTCTTACTTCTTTCTAACTTCTTTCTTACGTCTTTCTTACTTCTTTCTTACTTCTTTCTTTCTTACTTCTTTCTTACTTCTTTCTTACTTCTTTCTTCTTTCTTTCTTCTTTCTTACTTCTTTCTTTCTTACTTCTTTCTTACTTCTTTCTTACTTCTTTCTTCTTCTTCTTTCTTTCTTTTCTTACTTCTTTCTTACTTCTTTCTTACTTCTTTCTTACCTCTTTCTTACTTCTTTCTTACTTCTTTCTAACTTCTTTCTTTCTTCTTTCTTTCTTCTTTCTATCTTACTTCTTTCTTTCTTCTTTCTTCTTTCTTTCTTACTTCTTTCTTACTTCATTCTTTCTCTTTCTTACTTCTTTCTTACTTCTTCTTTCTTACTCCTTTCTTACTTCTTTATTACTTCTTTCTAACTTCTTTCTTACTTCTTTCTTACTTCTTTCTTACTTCTTTCTAACTTCTTTCTTTCTTCTTTCTTTCTTCTTTCTTCTTACTTCTTTCTTACTTCTTTCTTTCTTACTTCTTTCTTACTTTTTTCTTACTTCTTTCTTACTTCTTTCTTACTTCTTTCTTACTTCTTTCTTACTTCTTTCTTACTTCTTTCTTACTTCTTTCTTACTTCTTTCTAACTTCTTTCTTTCTTCTTTCTTTCTTCTTTCTTTCTTCTTTCTTTCTTACTTCTTTCTTACTTCATTCTTTCTTCTTTCTTACTTCTTTCTTACTTCTTTCTTTCTTACTTCTTTATTACTTCTTTCTTACTTCTTTCTTACTTCTTTCTTCTTTCTTTCTTTCTTCTTTCTTACATCTTTCTTTCTTCTTTCTTAATTCTTTCTTTCTTCTTTCTCTCTTACTTCTTTCTTACTTCTTTCTATCTTCTTTCTTTCTTCTTTCTGTCTTCTTTCTTTCTTCTTTCTTTCTTCTTTCTTACTTCTTTCTTACTTCTTTCTTTCTTCTTTCTTACTTCTTTCTTTCTTACTTCTTTCTTACTTCTTTCTTACTTCTTTCTTACTTCTTTCTTACTTCTTTCTTTCTTACTTCTTTCTTACTTCTTTCTTTCTTCTTTCTTTCTTACTCCTTTCTTACTTCTTTATTACTTCTTTCTAACTTCTTTCTTACTTCTTTCTTACTTCTTTCTTACTTCTTTCTAACTTCTTTCTTTCTTCTTTCTTTCTTCTTTCTTTCTTACTTCTTTCTTACATCTTTCTTTCTTACTTCTTTCTTACTTCTTTCTACTTCTTTCTTACTTCTTTCTTACTTCTTTCTTACTTCTTTCTTACTTCTTTCTTACTTCTTTCTTACTTCTTTCTTACTTCTTTCTAACTTCTTTCTTTCTTCTTTCTTTCTTCTTTCTTTCTTCTTTCTTTCTTACTTCTTTCTTACTTCTTTCTTTCTTCTTTCTTACTTCTTTCTTACTTCTTTCTTTCTTACTTACTTCTTTCTTACTTCTTTCTTCTTTATTTCTTTCTTCTTTCTTACATCTTTCTTTCTTCTTTCTTAATTCTTTCTTTCTTCTTTCTTTCTTACTTCTTTCTTACTTCTTTCTTCTTTCTTACTTCTTTCTTCTTTCTTTCTTACCTCTTTCTTACTTCTTTCTTACTTCTTTCTTCCTTCTTTCTTACTTATTTCTACTTCTTTCTTACTTCTTTCTTTCTTTTTTCTTACTTCTTTATTACTTCTTTCTTACTTCTTTCTTACTTCTTTCTTTCTTCTTTCTTTCTTCTTTCTTTATTCTTTCTTTCTTACTTCTTTCTTACTTCTTTCTTACTTCTTTCTTACTTCTTTCTTACTTCTTTCTCTTTCTTTCTTCTTTCTTTCTTACTTCTTTCTTACTTCTTCTTACTTCTTTCTTCTTTCTTTCTTCTTTCTTACTTCTTTCTTTCTTACTTCTTTCTAACTTCTTTTTTCTTCTTTCTTTCTTCTTTCTTTCTTCTTTCTTTCTTACTTTTTTCTTACTTCTTTCTTACTTCTTTCTTCTTTCTTACTTCTTTCTAACTTCTTTCTTACGTCTTTCTTACTTCTTTCTTACTTCTTTCTTACTTCTTTCTTTCTTCTTTCTTTCTCACTTCTTTCTAACTTCTTCTTTCTTACTTCTTTCTTACTTCTTTCTAACTTCTTTCTTACTTCTTCTTTCTTACTTCTTTCTTTCTTCTTTCTTTCTTCTTTCTTTCTTACTTTTTTCTTACTTCTTTCTTACTTCTTTCTTCTTTCTTACTTCTTTCTACTTCTTTCTTACGTCTTTCTTTCTTACTTCTTCTTCTTCTTCTTCTTCTTTCTTCTTCTTTCTTTCACTTCTTTCTAACTTCTTTCTTTCTTACTTCTTTCTTACTTCTTTCTAACTTCTTTCTTTCTTCTTTCTTTCTTCTTTCTTCTTCTTTCTTACTTCTTTCTTACTTCTTTCTTTCTTCTTCTTACTTCTTTCTTTCTTACTTCTTTCTTACTTCTTTCTTACTTCTTCTTACTTCTTTCTTTCTTAATTCTTTCTTTCTTCTTTCTTTCTTCTTTCTTTCTTACTCCTTTCTTACTTCTTTCTTACTTCATTCTAACTTCTTTCTTACTTCTTTCTTACTTCTTTCTTACTTCTTTCTTCTTTCTTTCTTACTTCTTTCTTACTTCTTCTTACTTCTTTCTTACTTCTTTCTACTTCTTTCTTACTTCTTTCTAACTTCTTTCTTTCTTCTTTCTTCTTATTTCTTTCTTCTTTCTTTCTACTTCTTTCCTTACTTCTTTCTTTCTTTCTTACTTCTTTCTTACTTCTTTCTTCTTACTTCTTTCTTACTTCTTTCTAACCTCTTTCTTACTTCTTTCTTACTTCTTTCTTACTTCTTTCTAACTTCTTTCTTCTTTTTCTTCTTTCTTTCTTCTTTCTTTCTTAATTCTTTCTTACTTCTTTCTTACTTCTTTCTTACTTCTTTCTTTCTTCTTTCTTTCTTCTTTCTTTCTTCATTCTTTCTTCTTTCTTACTTCTTTCTTACTTCTTTCTTTCTTCTTTCTTTTTTCTTTCTTTCTTACTCCTTTCTTACTTCTTTCTAACTTCTTTCTTACTTCTTTCTTACTTCTTTCTTACTTCTTTCTAACTTCTTTCTTTCTTCTTTCTTTCTTCTTTCTTCTTACTTCTTTCTTACTTCTTTCTTTCTTACTTCTTTCTTACTTCTTCTTACTTCTTTCTTACTTCTTTCTTACTTCTTTCTTACTTCTTTCTTACTTCTTTCTTACTTCTTTCTTACTTCTTTCTTACTTCTTTCTAACTTCTTTCTTTCTTCTTTCTTTCTTCTTTCTTTCTTCTTTCTTTCTTACTTCTTTCTTACTTCTTTCTTTCTTCTTCTTCTTTCTTACTTCTTTCTTACTTCTTTCTTTCTACTTCTTCTTACTTCTTTCTTACTTCTTCTTACTTCTTTCTTCTTTATTTCTTTCTTCTTTCTTACATCTTTCTTTCTTCTTTCTTAATTCTTTCTTTCTTCTTTCTTTCTTACTTCTTTCTTACTTCTTTCTTCTTTCTTACTTCTTTCTTCTTTCTTTCTTACCTCTTCTTACTTCTTTCTTACTCTTTCTAACTTCTTTCTTGTCTTCTTTCTTTCTTCTTTATTTCTTACTTCTTTCTTTCTTCTTTCTTACTTCTTTCTTACTTCTTTCTTCCTTCTTTCTTCCTTCTTTCTTACTTATTTCTTACTTCTTTCTTACTTCTTTCTTTCTTTTTTCTTACTTCTTTATTACTTCTTTCTTACTTCTTTCTTACTTCTTTCTTTCTTCTTTCTTTCTTCTTTCTTTATTCTTTCTTTCTTACTTCTTTCTTACTTCTTTCTTACTTCTTTCTTACTTCTTTCTACTTCTTCTTCTTTCTTTCTTCTTTCTTTCTTACTTCTTTCTTACTTCTTTCTTACTTCTTTCTTCTTTCTTTCTTCTTCTTTCTTACTTTTTCTTACTTCTTTCTTACTTCTTTCTTCTTTCTTACTTCTTTCTAACTTCTTTCTTACGTCTTCTTACTTCTTTCTTACTTCTTTCTTACTTCTTCTTTCTTCTTTCTTTCTCACTTCTTTCTAACTCTTTCTTTCTTACTTCTTCTTACTTCTTTCTAACTTCTTTCTTACTTCTTTCTTTCTTACTTCTTTCTTTCTTCTTTCTTTCTTCTTTCTTTCTACTTTTTTCTTACTTCTTTCTTACTTCTTTCTTCTTTCTTACTTCTTTCTAACTTCTTTCTTACGTCTTTCTTACTTCTTTCTTACTTCTTTCTTACTTCTTTCTTTCTTCTTTCTTTCTCACTTCTTCTAACTTCTTTCTTTCTTACTTCTTTCTTACTTCTTTCTAACTTCTTTCTTTCTTCTTTCTTTCTTCTTTCTGTCTTCTTTCTTACTTCTTTCTTACTTCTTTCTTTCTTTTTTCTTACTTCTTTCTTTCTTACTTCTTCTTACTTCTTTCTTACTTCTTCTTACTTCTTTCTTTCTTACTTCTTTCTTTCTTCTTTCTTTCTTCTTTCTTTCTTACTCCTTTCTTACTTCTTTCTTACTTCTTTCTAACTTCTTCTTACTTCTTTCTTACTTCTTTCTTACTTCTTTCTTCTTTCTTTCTTACTTCTTTCTTACTTCTTTCTACTTCTTTCTCTACTTCTTCTTACTTCTTTCTTACTTCTTTCTAACTTCTTTCTTTCTTCTTTCTTTCTTATTTCTTTCTTCTTTCTTTCTTACTTCTTTCTTACTTCTTTCTTTCTTCTTTCTTACTTCTTTCTTACTTCTTTCTTTCTTACTTCTTTCTTACTTCTTTCTAACCTCTTTCTTACTTCTTTCTTACTTCTTTCTTACTTCTTTCTAACTTCTTTCTTCTTTTTTCTTCTTTCTTTCTTCTTTCTTTCTAATTCTTTCTTACTTCTTTCTTACTTCTTTCTTACTTCTTTCTTTCTTCTTTCTTTCTTCTTTCTTTCTTCATTCTTCTTCTTTCTTACTTCTTTCTTACTTCTTTCTTTCTTCTTTCTTTTTTCTTCTTTCTTACTCCTTTCTTACTTCTTTCTTACTTCTTTCTAACTTCTTTCTTACTTCTTTCTTACTTCTTTCTAACTTCTTCTTTCTTCTTTCTTTCTTCTTTCTTTCTTACTTCTTTCTTTCTTCTTTCTTACTTCTTTCTTACTTCTTTCTTACATCTTCTTACTTCTTCCTTACTTCTTTACTACTTCTTTACTACTTCTTTATTACTTCTTTCTCCTTTCTTTCTTTCTTCTTTCTTAAATCTTTCTTCTTCTTTCTTACTTCTTTCTTTCTTCTTTCTTACTTCTTTCTTACTTCTTTCTTCTTTCTTTCTTTCTTCTTTCTTACATCTTTCTTTCTTCTTTCTTACTTCTTCCTTAGTTCTTTCTACTTCTTTCTTACTTCTTTCTTCTTTCTTTCTTAATTCTTTCTTACTTCTTCCTTCTTCTTTCTTCTTTCTTACTTCTTTCTTTCTTACTTCTTTCTAACTTCTTTTTCTTCTTTCTTTCTTCTTTCTTCTTCTTTCTTTCTTACTTATTTCTTACTTCTTTCTTACTTCTTTCTTCTTTCTTACTTCTTTCTAACTTCTTTCTTACGTCTTTCTTACTTCTTTCTTACTTCTTTCTTACTTCTTTCTTTCTTCTTTCTTTCTCACTTCTTTCTAACTTCTTTCTTTCTTCTTCTTACTTCTTTCTTTCTTACTTCTTTCTTACTTCTTTCTTCTTTCTTTCTTCTTTCTTACTTCTTTCTTTCTTACTTCTTTCTTACTTCTTTCTTACTTCTTTCTTCTTTCTTTCTTCTTTCTTACTTCTTTCTTACTTCTTTCTTACTTCTTTCTTACTCTTTCTTACTTCTTTCTTACTTCTTTCTAACTTCTTTCTTTCTTCTTTCTTTCTTCTTCTTTCTTACTTCTTTCTTTCTTCTTTCTTACTTCTTTCTTACTTCTTTCTAACTTCTTTCTTCTTTTTTCTTCTTTCTTTCTTCTTTCTTTCTTAATTCTTTCTTACTTCTTTCTTACTTCTTTCTTACTTCTTTCTTTCTTCTTTCTTTCTTCTTTCTTTCTTCATTCTTTCTTCTTTCTTACTTCTTTCTTACTTCTTTCTTTCTTCTTTCTTTTTTCTTTCTTTCTTACTCCTTTCTTACTTCTTTCTTACTTCTTTCTAACTTCTTTCTTACTTCTTTCTTACTTCTTTCTAACTTCTTTCTTTCTTCTTTCTTTCTTCTTTCTTTCTTACTTCTTTCTTTCTTCTTTCTTACTTCTTTCTTACTTCTTTCTTACATCTTTCTTACTTCTTCCTTACTTCTTTACTACTTCTTTACTACTTCTTTATTACTTCTTTCTCCTTTCTTTCTTTCTTCTTTCTTAAATCTTTCTTTCTTCTTTCTTACTTCTTTCTTTCTTCTTTCTTACTTCTTTCTTACTTCTTTCTTCTTTCTTTCTTTCTTCTTTCTTACATCTTTCTTTCTTCTTTCTTACTTCTTCCTTAGTTCTTTCTTACTTCTTTCTTACTTCTTTCTTCTTTCTTTCTTAATTCTTTCTTACTTCTTCCTTCTTTCTTTCTTCTTTCTTACTTCTTTCTTTCTTACTTCTTTCTAACTTCTTTTTTCTTCTTTCTTTCTTCTTTCTTTCTTCTTTCTTTCTTACTTATTTCTTACTTCTTTCTTACTTCTTTCTTCTTTCTTACTTCTTTCTAACTTCTTTCTTACGTCTTTCTTACTTCTTTCTTACTTCTTTCTTACTTCTTTCTTTCTTCTTTCTTTCTCACTTCTTTCTAACTTCTTTCTTTCTTCTTTCTTACTTCTTTCTTTCTTACTTCTTTCTTACTTCTTTCTTCTTTCTTTCTTCTTTCTTACTTCTTTCTTTCTTACTTCTTTCTTACTTCTTTCTTACTTCTTTCTTCTTTCTTTCTTCTTTCTTACTTCTTTCTTACTTCTTTCTTACTTCTTTCTAACTTCTTTCTTTCTTCTTTCTTTCTTCTTTCTTTCTTCTTTCTTTCTTACTTCTTTCTTACTTCTTTCTTTCTTCTTTCTTACTTCTTTCTTACTTCTTTCTTTCTTACTTCTTTCTTACTTCTTTCTTACTTCTTTCTTACTTCTTTCTTCTTTATTTCTTTCTTCTTTCTTACATCTTTCTTTCTTCTTTCTTAATTCTTTCTTTCTTCTTTCTTTCTTACTTCTTTCTTACTTCTTTCTTCTTTCTTACTTCTTTCTTCTTTCTTTCTTACCTCTTTCTTACTTCTTTCTTACTTCTTTCTAACTTCTTTCTTTCTTCTTTCTTTCTTCTTTCTTTCTTACTTCTTTCTTTCTTCTTTCTTACTTCTTTCTTACTTCTTTCTTCCTTCTTTCTTCCTTCTTTCTTACTTATTTCTTACTTCTTTCTTACTTCTTTCTTTCTTTTTTCTTACTTCTTTATTACTTCTTTCTTACTTCTTTCTTACTTCTTTCTTTCTTCTTTCTTTCTTCTTTCTTTATTCTTTCTTTCTTACTTCTTTCTTACTTCTTTCTTACTTCTTTCTTACTTCTTTCCTACTTCTTTCTTACTGCTTTCTTACTTCTTTCTTCTTTCTTTCTTCTTTCTTTCTTACTTCTTTCTTACTTCTTTCTTACTTCTTTCTTCTTTCTTTCTTCTTTCTTACTTCTTTCTTTCTTACTTCTTTCTAACTTCTTTTTTCTTCTTTCTTTCTTCTTTCTTTCTTCTTTCTTTCTTACTTTTTTCTTACTTCTTTCTTTCTTCTTTCTTACTTCTTTCTTTCTTACTTCTTTCTTACTTCTTTCTTACTTCTTTCTTACTTCTTTCTTTCTTAATTCTTTCTTTCTTCTTTCTTTCTTCTTTCTTTCTTACTCCTTTCTTACTTCTTTCTTACTTCTTTCTAACTTCTTTCTTACTTCTTTCTTACTTCTTTCTTACTTCTTTCTTCTTTCTTTCTTACTTCTTTCTTACTTCTTTCTTACTTCTTTCTTACTTCTTTCTTACTTCTTTCTTACTTCTTTCTAACTTCTTTCTTTCTTCTTTCTTTCTTATTTCTTTCTTCTTTCTTTCTTACTTCTTTCTTACTTCTTTCTTTCTTCTTTCTTACTTCTTTCTTACTTCTTTCTTTCTTACTTCTTTCTTACTTCTTTCTAACCTCTTTCTTACTTCTTTCTTACTTCTTTCTTACTTCTTTCTAACTTCTTTCTTCTTTTTTCTTCTTTCTTTCTTCTTTCTTTCTTAATTCTTTCTTACTTCTTTCTTACTTCTTTCTTACTTCTTTCTTTCTTCTTTCTTTCTTCTTTCTTTCTTCATTCTTTCTTCTTTCTTACTTCTTTCTTACTTCTTTCTTTCTTCTTTCTTTTTTCTTTCTTTCTTACTCCTTTCTTACTTCTTTCTAACTTCTTTCTTACTTCTTTCTTACTTCTTTCTTACTTCTTTCTAACTTCTTTCTTTCTTCTTTCTTTCTTCTTTCTTTCTTACTTCTTTCTTACTTCTTTCTTTCTTACTTCTTTCTTACTTCTTTCTTACTTCTTTCTTACTTCTTTCTTACTTCTTTCTTACTTCTTTCTTACTTCTTTCTTACTTCTTTCTTACTTCTTTCTAACTTCTTTCTTTCTTCTTTCTTTCTTCTTTCTTTCTTCTTTCTTTCTTACTTCTTTCTTACTTCTTTCTTTCTTCTTTCTTACTTCTTTCTTACTTCTTTCTTTCTTACTTCTTTCTTACTTCTTTCTTACTTCTTTCTTACTTCTTTCTTCTTTATTTCTTTCTTCTTTCTTACATCTTTCTTTCTTCTTTCTTAATTCTTTCTTTCTTCTTTCTTTCTTACTTCTTTCTTACTTCTTTCTTCTTTCTTACTTCTTTCTTCTTTCTTTCTTACCTCTTTCTTACTTCTTTCTTACTTCTTTCTAACTTCTTTCTTTCTTCTTTCTTTCTTCTTTCTTTCTTACTTCTTTCTTTCTTCTTTCTTACTTCTTTCTTACTTCTTTCTTCCTTCTTTCTTCCTTCTTTCTTACTTATTTCTTACTTCTTTCTTACTTCTTTCTTTCTTTTTTCTTACTTCTTTATTACTTCTTTCTTACTTCTTTCTTACTTCTTTCTTTCTTCTTTCTTTCTTCTTTCTTTATTCTTTCTTTCTTACTTCTTTCTTACTTCTTTCTTACTTCTTTCTTACTTCTTTCTTACTTCTTTCTTCTTTCTTTCTTCTTTCTTTCTTACTTCTTTCTTACTTCTTTCTTACTTCTTTCTTCTTTCTTTCTTCTTTCTTTCTTACTTTTTTCTTACTTCTTTCTTACTTCTTTCTTCTTTCTTACTTCTTTCTAACTTCTTTCTTACGTCTTTCTTACTTCTTTCTTACTTCTTTCTTACTTCTTTCTTTCTTCTTTCTTTCTCACTTCTTTCTAACTTCTTTCTTTCTTACTTCTTTCTTACTTCTTTCTAACTTCTTTCTTACTTCTTTCTTTCTTACTTCTTTCTTTCTTCTTTCTTTCTTCTTTCTTTCTTACTTTTTTCTTACTTCTTTCTTACTTCTTTCTTCTTTCTTACTTCTTTCTAACTTCTTTCTTACGTCTTTCTTACTTCTTTCTTACTTCTTTCTTACTTCTTTCTTTCTTCTTTCTTTCTCACTTCTTTCTAACTTCTTTCTTTCTTACTTCTTTCTTACTTCTTTCTAACTTCTTTCTTTCTTCTTTCTTTCTTCTTTCTTTCTTCTTTCTTACTTCTTTCTTACTTCTTTCTTTCTTTTTTCTTACTTCTTTCTTTCTTACTTCTTTCTTACTTCTTTCTTACTTCTTTCTTACTTCTTTCTTTCTTACTTCTTTCTTTCTTCTTTCTTTCTTCTTTCTTTCTTACTCCTTTCTTACTTCTTTCTTACTTCTTTCTAACTTCTTTCTTACTTCTTTCTTACTTCTTTCTTACTTCTTTCTTCTTTCTTTCTTACTTCTTTCTTACTTCTTTCTTACTTCTTTCTTACTTCTTTCTTACTTCTTTCTAACTTCTTTCTTTCTTCTTTCTTTCTTATTTCTTTCTTCTTTCTTTCTTACTTCTTTCTTACTTCTTTCTTTCTTCTTTCTTACTTCTTTCTTACTTCTTTCTTTCTTACTTCTTTCTTACTTCTTTCTAACCTCTTTCTTACTTCTTTCTTACTTCTTTCTTACTTCTTTCTAACTTCTTTCTTCTTTTTTCTTCTTTCTTTCTTCTTTCTTTCTTAATTCTTTCTTACTTCTTTCTTACTTCTTTCTTACTTCTTTCTTTCTTCTTTCTTTCTTCTTTCTTTCTTCATTCTTTCTTCTTTCTTACTTCTTTCTTACTTCTTTCTTTCTTCTTTCTTTTTTCTTTCTTTCTTACTCCTTTCTTACTTCTTTCTTACTTCTTTCTAACTTCTTTCTTACTTCTTTCTTACTTCTTTCTAACTTCTTTCTTTCTTCTTTCTTTCTTCTTTCTTTCTTACTTCTTTCTTTCTTCTTTCTTACTTCTTTCTTACTTCTTTCTTACATCTTTCTTACTTCTTCCTTACTTCTTTACTACTTCTTTACTACTTCTTTATTACTTCTTTCTCCTTTCTTTCTTTCTTCTTTCTTAAATCTTTCTTTCTTCTTTCTTACTTCTTTCTTTCTTCTTTCTTACTTCTTTCTTACTTCTTTCTTCTTTCTTTCTTTCTTCTTTCTTACATCTTTCTTTCTTCTTTCTTACTTCTTCCTTAGTTCTTTCTTACTTCTTTCTTACTTCTTTCTTCTTTCTTTCTTAATTCTTTCTTACTTCTTCCTTCTTTCTTTCTTCTTTCTTACTTCTTTCTTTCTTACTTCTTTCTAACTTCTTTTTTCTTCTTTCTTTCTTCTTTCTTTCTTCTTTCTTTCTTACTTATTTCTTACTTCTTTCTTACTTCTTTCTTCTTTCTTACTTCTTTCTAACTTCTTTCTTACGTCTTTCTTACTTCTTTCTTACTTCTTTCTTACTTCTTTCTTTCTTCTTTCTTTCTCACTTCTTTCTAACTTCTTTCTTTCTTCTTTCTTACTTCTTTCTTTCTTACTTCTTTCTTACTTCTTTCTTCTTTCTTTCTTCTTTCTTACTTCTTTCTTTCTTACTTCTTTCTTACTTCTTTCTTACTTCTTTCTTCTTTCTTTCTTCTTTCTTACTTCTTTCTTACTTCTTTCTTACTTCTTTCTTACCTCTTTCTTACTTCTTTCTTACTTCTTTCTAACTTCTTTCTTTCTTCTTTCTTTCTTCTTTCTTTCTTACTTCTTTCTTTCTTCTTTCTTACTTCTTTCTTACTTCTTTCTAACTTCTTTCTTCTTTTTTCTTCTTTCTTTCTTCTTTCTTTCTTAATTCTTTCTTACTTCTTTCTTACTTCTTTCTTACTTCTTTCTTTCTTCTTTCTTTCTTCTTTCTTTCTTCATTCTTTCTTCTTTCTTACTTCTTTCTTACTTCTTTCTTTCTTCTTTCTTTTTTCTTTCTTTCTTACTCCTTTCTTACTTCTTTCTTACTTCTTTCTAACTTCTTTCTTACTTCTTTCTTACTTCTTTCTAACTTCTTTCTTTCTTCTTTCTTTCTTCTTTCTTTCTTACTTCTTTCTTTCTTCTTTCTTACTTCTTTCTTACTTCTTTCTTACATCTTTCTTACTTCTTCCTTACTTCTTTACTACTTCTTTACTACTTCTTTATTACTTCTTTCTCCTTTCTTTCTTTCTTCTTTCTTAAATCTTTCTTTCTTCTTTCTTACTTCTTTCTTTCTTCTTTCTTACTTCTTTCTTGCTTCTTTCTTCTTTCTTTCTTTCTTCTTTCTTACATCTTTCTTTCTTCTTTCTTACTTCTTCCTTAGTTCTTTCTTACTTCTTTCTTACTTCTTTCTTCTTTCTTTCTTAATTCTTTCTTACTTCTTCCTTCTTTCTTTCTTCTTTCTTACTTCTTTCTTTCTTACTTCTTTCTAACTTCTTTTTTCTTCTTTCTTTCTTCTTTCTTTCTTCTTTCTTTCTTACTTATTTCTTACTTCTTTCTTACTTCTTTCTTCTTTCTTACTTCTTTCTAACTTCTTTCTTACGTCTTTCTTACTTCTTTCTTACTTCTTTCTTACTTCTTTCTTTCTTCTTTCTTTCTCACTTCTTTCTAACTTCTTTCTTTCTTCTTTCTTACTTCTTTCTTTCTTACTTCTTTCTTACTTCTTTCTTCTTTCTTTCTTCTTTCTTACTTCTTTCTTTCTTACTTCTTTCTTACTTCTTTCTTACTTCTTTCTTCTTTCTTTCTTCTTTCTTACTTCTTTCTTACTTCTTTCTTACTTCTTTCTTACCTCTTTCTTACTTCTTTCTTACTTCTTTCTAACTTCTTTCTTTCTTCTTTCTTTCTTCTTTCTTTCTTACTTCTTTCTTTCTTCTTTCTTACTTCTTTCTTACTTCTTTCTTACTTCTTTCTAACTTATTTCTTTCTTCTTTCTTTCTTCTTTCTTTCTTACTTCTTTCTTTCTTCTTTCTTACTTCTTTCTTACTTCTTTCTTACATCTTTCTTACTTCTTCCTTACTTCTTTACTACTTCTTTACTACTTCTTTATTACTTCTTTCTCCTTTCTTTCTTTCTTCTTTCTTAAATCTTTCTTTCTTCTTTCTTACTTCTTTCTTTCTTCTTTCTTACTTCTTTCTTACTTCTTTCTTCTTTCTTTCTTTCTTCTTTCTTACATCTTTCTTTCTTCTTTCTTACTTCTTCCTTAGTTCTTTCTTACTTCTTTCTTACTTCTTTCTTCTTTCTTTCTTAATTCTTTCTTACTTCTTCCTTCTTTCTTTCTTCTTTCTTACTTCTTTCTTTCTTACTTCTTTCTAACTTCTTTTTTCTTCTTTCTTTCTTCTTTCTTTCTTCTTTCTTTCTTACTTATTTCTTACTTCTTTCTTACTTCTTTCTTCTTTCTTACTTCTTTCTAACTTCTTTCTTACGTCTTTCTTACTTCTTTCTTACTTCTTTCTTACTTCTTTCTTTCTTCTTTCTTTCTCACTTCTTTCTAACTTCTTTCTTTCTTCTTTCTTACTTCTTTCTTTCTTACTTCTTTCTTACTTCTTTCTTCTTTCTTTCTTCTTTCTTACTTCTTTCTTTCTTACTTCTTTCTTACTTCTTTCTTACTTCTTTCTTCTTTCTTTCTTCTTTCTTACTTCTTTCTTACTTCTTTCTTACTTCTTTCTTACCTCTTTCTTACTTCTTTCTTACTTCTTTCTAACTTCTTTCTTTCTTCTTTCATTCTTCTTTCTTTCTTACTTCTTTCTTTCTTCTTTCTTACTTCTTTCTTACTTCTTTCTTACTTCTTTCTTCCTTCTTTCTAACTTATTTCTTACTTCTTTCTTACTTCTTTCTTACTTGTTTCTTTCTTTTTTCTTACTTCTTTATTACTTCTTTCTTACTTCTTTCTTACTTCTTTCTTTCTTCTTTCTTACTTCTTTCTTTCTTCTTTCTTACTTCTTTCTTACTTCTTTCTTACTTCTTTCTTCTTTCTTTCTTTCTTCTTTCTTACATCTTTCTTTCTTCTTTCTTACTCCTTCCTTAGTTCTTTCTTACTTCTTTCTTACTTCTTTCTTCTTTCTTTCTTACTTCTTTCTTACTTCTTTCTTACTTCTTTCTTTCTTCTTTCTTTCTCACTTCTTTCTAACTTCTTTCTTTCTTCTTTCTTTTTTCTTTCTTTCTTCTTTCTTACTTCTTTCTTTCTTACTTCTTTCTTACTTCTTTCTTACTTCTTTCTTACTTCTTTCTTACTTATTTCTTTCTTACTTCTTTCTTACTTCTTTCTTTCTTCTTTCTTTCTTCTTTCTTTCTTACTCCTTTCTTTCTTCTTTTTTACTTCTTTCTAACTTCTTTCTTACTTCTTTCTTACTCCTTTCTAACTTCTTTCTTTCTTCTTTCTTTCTTCTTTCTTTCTTACTTCTTTCTTACTTCTTTCTTTCTTACTTCTTCTTTCTTCTTTCTTACTTCTTTCTTACTTCTTTCTTACTTCTTTCTTACTTCTTTCTAACTTCTTTCTTTCTTCTTCCTTTCTCCTTTTTTCTTCTTTCTTTCTTACTTCTTTCTTACTTCTTTCTTACTTCTTTCTTACTTCTTTCTTACTTCTTTATTCTTTCTTTCTTCTTTCTTTCTTACTACTTTCTTACTTCTTTCTTACTTCTTTCTTCTTTCTTACTTCTTGCTTACTTCTTTCTTACTTCTTTCTTTCTTACTTCTTTCTAAATTCTTTTTTCTTCTTTCTTTCTTCTTTCTTTCTTCTTTCTTTCTTCTTTCTTTCTTACTTATTTCTTACTTCTTTCTTACTTCTTTCTTACTTCTTTCTTACTTCTTTCTTACTTGTTTCTTACTTCTTTTTTACTTCTTTCTTACTTCTTTCTTACTTCTTTCTTTCTTCTTTCTTTCTCACTTCTTTCTAACTTCTTTCTTTCTTCTTTCTCTCTTACTTCTTTCTTACTTCTTTCTAACTTCTTTCTTTCTTCTTTCTTTCTTCTTTCTTTCTTCTTTCTTTCTTCTCTCTTACTTCTTTCTTACTTCTTTCTTTCTTCTTTCTTACTTCTTTCTTTCTTACTTCTTTCTTACTTCTTTCTTACTTCTTTCTTACTTCTTTCTTTCTTACTTCTTTCTTACTTCTTTCTTTCTTCTTTCTTTCTTACTCCTTTATTACTTCTTTATTACTTCTTTCTAACTTCTTTCTTACTTCTTTCTTACTTCTTTCTTACTTTTTCTAACTTCTTTCTTTCTTCTTTCTTTCTTCTTTCTTTCTTACTTCTTTCTTACTTCTTTCTTTCTTACTTCTTTCTTACTTTTTTCTTACTTCTTTCTTACTTCTTTCTTACTTCTTTCTCACTTCTTTCTTACTTCTTTCTTACTTCTTTCTTACTTTTTTCTAACTTCTTTCTTTGTTCTTTCTTTCTTCTTTCTTTCTTCTTTCTTTCTTACTTCTTTCTTACTTCTTTCTTTCTTCTTTCTTACTTCTTTCTTACTTCTTTCTTTCTTACTGCTTTATTACTTCTTTCTTACTTCTTTCTTACTTCTTTCTTCTTTCTTTCTTTCTTCTTTCTTACATCATTCTTTCTTCTTTCTTAATTCTTTCTTTCTTCTTTCTTTCTTACCTCTTTCTTACTTCTTTCTTCTTTCTTACTTCTTTCTTCTTTCTTTCTTACTTCTTTCTTACTTCTTTCTTCATTCGTTCTTACTTCTTTCTTACTTCTTTCTTACTTCTTTCTTACTTATTTCTTACTTCTTTCTAACTTCTTTCTTTCTTCTTTCTTTCTTCTTTCTTTCTTCTTTCTTTCTTACTTCTTTCTTACTTCTTTCTTACTTCTTTCTTACTTCTTTCTTACTTCTTTCTTCTTTCTTTCTTCTTTCTTTCTTACTCCTTTCTTACTTCTTTATTACTTCTTTCTAACTTCTTTCTTACTTCTTTCTTACTTATTTCTTACTTCTTTCTAACTTCTTTCTTTCTTCTTTCTTTCTTCTTTCTTTCTTACTTCTTTCTTACTTCTTTCTTTCTTACTTCTTTCTTACTTTTTTCTTACTTCTTTCTTACTTCTTTCTTACTTCTTTCTCACTTCTTTCTTACTTCTTTCTTACTTCTTTCTTACTTTTTTCTAACTTCTTTCTTTCTTCTTTCTTTCTTCTTTCTTTCTTCTTTCTTTCTTACTTCTTTCTTACTTCTTTCTTTCTTCTTTCTTACTTCTTTCTTACTTCTTTCTTTCTTACTTCTTTATTACTTCTTTCTTACTTCTTTCTTACTTCTTTCTTCTTTCTTACATCATTCTTTCTTCTTTCTTAATTCTTTCTTTCTTCTTTCTTTCTTACCTCTTTCTTACTTCTTTCTTCTTTCTTACTTCTTTCTTCTTTCTTTCTTACTTCTTTCTTACTTCTTTCTTCATTCGTTCTTACTTTTTTCTTACTTCTTTCTTACTTCTTTCTTACTTCTTTCTTACTTCTTTCTAACTTCTTTCTTTCTTCTTTCTTTCTTCTTTCTTTCTTCTTTCTTTCTTACTTCTTTCTTACTTCTTTCTTACTTCTTTCTTACTTCTTTCTTACTTCTTTCTTCTTTCTTTCTTCTTTCTTTCTTACTTCTTTCTTACTTCTTTCTTACTTCTTTCTTACATCTTTCTTACTTCTTTCTTTCTTCTTTCTTACTTCTTTCTTACTTCTTTCTTACTTCTTTCTTCATTCCTTCTTACTTCTTTCTTACTTCTTTCTTACTTCTTTCTTACTTCTTTCTTTCTTCTTTCTTTCTTCTTTCTTACTTCTTACTTTCTTCTTTCATTCTTATTTCTTTCTTCTTTCTTCCTTACCTCTTTATTACTTATTTCTTACTTCTTTGTTTCTTATTTCTTTCTTCTTTCTTACTTCTTTCTTACTTCTTTCTTACTTCTTTCTTACTTCTTTCTTACTTCTTTCTAACTTCTTTCTTTCTTCTTTCTTTCTTATTTCTTTCTTCTTTCTTTCTTACTTCTTTCTTACTTCTTTCTTTCTTCTTTCTTACTTCTTTCTTACTTCTTTCTTTCTTACTTCTTTATTACTTCTTTCTTACTTCTTTCTTACTTCTTTCTTCTTTCTTTCTTTCTTCTTTCATACATCTTTCTTTCTTCTTTCTTAATTCTTTCATTCTTCTTTCTTTCTTACTTCTTTCTTACTTCTTTCTTCTTTCTTACTTCTTTCTTCTTTCTTTCTTACTTCTTTCTTACTTCTTTCTTCATTCGTTCTTACTTCTTTCTTACTTCTTTCTTACTTCTTTCTTACTTCTTTCTTACTTCTTTCTTACTTCTTTCTTACTTCTTTCTAACTTCTTTCTTACTTATTTCTTACTTCTTTCTTTCTTATTTCTTTATTCTTTCTTACTTCTTTCTTACTTCTTTCTTACTTCTTTCTTTCTTCTTTCTTTCTTACTTCTTTCTTACTTCTTTCTTACTTCTTTCTTACATCTTTCTTACTTCTTTCTTTCTTCTTTCTTACTTCTTTCTTACTTCTTTCTTACTTCTTTCTTCATTCCTTCTTACTTCTTTCTTACTTCTTTCTTACTTCTTTCTTACTTCTTTCTTTCTTCTTTCTTTCTTCTTTCTTACTTCTTACTTTCTTCTTTCATTCTTATTTCTTTCTTCTTTCTTCCTTACTTCTTTCTTACTTATTTCTTACTTCTTTCTTTCTTATTTCTTTCTTCTTTCTTACTTCTTTCTTACTTCTTTCTAACTTCTTTCTTACTTCTTTCTTACTTCTTTCTAACTTCTTTCTTTCTTACATCTTTCTTACTTCTTTCTTACTTCTTTCTTACTTCTTTCTTACTTCTTTCTTACTTCTTTCTAAGTTCCTTCTTACTTTTTCTTACTTCTTTCTTACTTCTTTCTTACTTCTTTCTTACTTCTTTCTTACTACTTTCTTACTTCTTTCTTTCTTCTTTCTTACTTCTTTCTTACTTCTTTCTTACTTCTTTCTTACATCTTTCTTACTTCTTTCTTACTTCTTTCTTACTTCTTTCTAACTTCCTTCTTACTTCTTTCTTACTTCTTTCTAACTTCTTTCTTTCTTTCTTACTTATTTCTTACTTCTTTCTTACTTCTTTCTTACTTCTTTCTAACTTCTTTCTTAAATCTTTCTTACTTCTTTCTAACTTCTTTCTTACTTCTTTCTTACTTCTTTCTTACTTCTTTCTAACTTCTTTCTTTCTTCTTTCTTTCTTATTTCTTTCTTATTTCTTTCTTACTTCTTTCTTACATCTTTCTTACTTCTTTCTTTCTTACTTCTTTCTTACTTCTTTCTTACTTCTTTACTACTTCTTTATTACTTCTTTCTCCTTTCTTTCTTTCTTCTTTCTTAAATCTTTCTTTCTTCTTTCTTACTTCTTTCTTAGTTCTATCTTACTTCTTTCTTACTTCTTTCTTCTTTCTTTCTTACTTTTTTCTTACTTCTTTCTAACTTCTTTCTTACTTCTTTCTTTCTTCTTTCTTACTTCTTTCTTTCTTCTTTCTTTCTTACTTCTTTCTTACTTCTTTCTTCTTTCTTACTTCTTTCCTCTTTCTTTCTTACTTCTTTCTTACTTCTTTCTTCCTTCTTTCTTATTTCTTTCTTACTTCTTTCTTACATCTTTCTTCATTCCTTCTTACTTTTTTTTACTTCTTTCTTACTTCTTTCTTACTTCTATCTTACTTCTTTCTAACTTCTTTCTTACTTCTTTCTTACTTCTTTCTAACTTCTTTCTTTCTTCTTTCTTTCTTCTTTCTTTCTTCTTTCTTTCTTCTTTCTTACTTCCTTCTTACTTCTTTCTTACTTCTTTCTTACTTCTTTCTTACTTCTTTCTTTCTTACTTCTTTCTTACTCCTTTCTTACTTCTTTCTTACTTCTTTCTAACTTCTTTCTTACTTCTTTCTTACTTCTTTCTAACTTCTTTCTTTCTTCTTTCTTTCTTCTTTCTTTCTTACTTCTTTCTTACTTCTTTCTTTCTTACTTCTTTCTTACTTCTTTCTTACTTCATTCTTACTTCTTTCTTACTTCTTTCTTAATTCTTTCTTCTTTCTTTCTTACTTCTTTCTTACTTCTTTCTTACTTCTTTCTTACTTCTTTCTTACTCTTTCTAACTTCTTTCTTTCTTCTTTCTTTCTTATTTCTTTCTTCTTTCTTTCTTTCTTCTTTCTTACATCTTTCTTTCTTCTTTCTTAATTCTTTCTTTCTTCTTTCTTTCTTACTTCTTTCTTACTTCTTTCTTCTTTCTTACTTCTTTCTTCTTTCTTTCTTACTTCTTTCTTACTTCTTTCTTCATTCGTTCTTACTTCTTTCTTACTTCTTTCTTACTTCTTTCTTACTTCTTTCTTACTTCTTTCTTACTTCTTTCTTACTTCTTTCTTACTTCTTTCTAACTTCTTTCTTTCTTCTTTCTTACTTCTTTCTAAGTTCCTTCTTACTTTTTCTTACTTCTTTCTTACTTCTTTCTTACTTCTTTCTTACTTCTTTCTTACTTCTTTCTTACTTCTTTCTAAGTTCCTTCTTACTTTTTCTTACTTCTTTCTTACTTCTTTCTTACTTCTTTCTTACTTCTTTCTTACTACTTTCTTACTTCTTTCTTTCTTCTTTCTTACTCTTTTCTTACTTCTTTCTTACTTCTTTCTTACATCTTTCTTACTTCTTTTTTACTTCTTTCTTACTTCTTTCTAACTTCCTTCTTAATTCTTTCTTACTTCTTTCTAACTTCTTTCTTTCTTTCTTACTTATTTCTTACTTCTTTCTTTCTTCTTTCTTACTTCTTTCTAACTTCTTTCTTAAATCTTTCTTACTTCTTTCTAACTTCTTTCTTACTTCTTTCTTACTTCTTTCTTACTTCTTTCTAACTTCTTTCTTTCTTCTTTCTTTCTTATTTCTTTCTTCTTTCTTTCTTATTTCTTTCTTACTTCTTTCTTACTTCTTTCTTACTTCTTTCTTTCTTACTTCTTTCTTACTTCTTTCTTACTTCTTTACTACTTCTTTATTACTTCTTTCTCCTTTCTTTCTTTCTTCTTTCTTAAATCTTTCTTTCTTCTTTCTTACTTCTTTCTTAGTTCTATCTTACTTCTTTCTTACTTCTTTCTTCTTTCTTTCTTACTGCTTTCTTACTTCTTTCTAACTTCTTTCTTACTTCTTTCTTTCTTCTTTCTTACTTCTTTCTTTCTTCTTTCTTTCTTACTTCTTTCTTACTTCTTTCTTCTTTCTTACTTCTTTCCTCTTTCTTTCTTACTTCTTTCTTACTTCTTTCTTCCTTCTTTCTTATTTCTTTCTTACTTCTTTCTTACATCTTTCTTCATTCTTTCTTCCTTCTTTCTAACTTCTTTCTTACTTCTTTCTTACTTCTTTCTAACTTCTTTCTTTCTTCTTTCTTTCTTCTTTCTTTCTTACTTCTTTCTTACTTCTTTCTTACTTCTTTCTTACTTCTTTCTTTCTTCTTTCTTTCTTCTTTCTTACTTCTTTCTTTCTTCTTTCTTACTTCTTTCTTACTTCTTTCTTACCTCTTTCTAACTTCTTTCTTTCTTCTTTCTTTCTTCTTTCTTTCTTACTTCTTTCTTACTTCTTTCTTTCTTACTTCTTTCTTACTTCTTTCTTACTTCATTCTTACTTCTTTCTTACTTCTTTCTTACTTCTTTCTTCTTTCTTTCTTACTTCTTTCTTACTTCTTTCTTACTTCTTTCTTTCTTACTTCTTTCTTACTTCTTTCTTACTTCTTTCTTTCTTCTTTCTTTCTTACTCCTTTCTTACTTCTTTCTTACTTCTTTCTAACTTCTTTCTTACTTCTTTCTTACTTCTTTCTAACTTCTTTCTTTCTTCTTTCTTTCTTCTTTCTTTCTTACTTCTTTCTTACTTCTTTCTTTCTTACTTCTTTCTTACTTCTTTCTTACTTCATTCTTACTTCTTTCTTACTTCTTTCTTACTTCTTTCTTCTTTCTTTCTTACTTCTTTCTTACTTCTTTCTTACTTCTTTCTTACTTCTTTCTTACTTCTTTCTTACTCTTTCTAACTTCTTTCTTTCTTCTTTCTTTCTTATTTCTTTCTTCTTTCTTTCTTACTTCTTTCTTACTTCTTTCTTTCTTCTTTCTTACTTCTTTCTTACTTCTTTCTTTCTTACTTCTTTATTACTTCTTTCTTACTTCTTTCTTATTTCTTTCTTCTTTCTTTCTTTCTTCTTTCTTACATCTTTCTTTCTTCTTTCTTAATTCTTTCTTTCTTCTTTCTTTCTTACTTCTTTCTTACTTCTTTCTTCTTTCTTACTTCTTTCTTCTTTCTTTCTTACTTCTTTCTTACTTCTTTCTTCATTCGTTCTTACTTCTTTCTTACTTCTTTCTTACTTCTTTCTTACTTCTTTCTTACTTCTTTCTTACTTCTTTCTTACTTCTTTCTATACTTCTTTCTTTCTTCTTTCTTTCTTCTTTCTTTCTTCTTTCTTTCTTACTTCTTTCTTACTTCTTTCTTCTTTCTTTCTTCTTTCTTTCTTACTTCTTTCTTACTTCTTTCTTACTTCTTTCTAAGTTCCTTCTTACTTTTTCTTACTTCTTTCTTACTTCTTTCTTACTTCTTTCTTACTTCTTTCTTACTTCTTTCTTACTTCTTTCTAAGTTCCTTCTTACTTTTTCTTACTTCTTTCTTACTTCTTTCTTACTTCTTTCTTACTTCTTTCTTACTACTTTCTAACTTCTTTCTTTCTTCTTTCTTACTTCTTTCTTACTTCTTTCTTACTTCTTTCTTACATCTTTCTTACTTCTTTCTTACTTCTTTCTTACTTCTTTCTAACTTCCTTCTTAATTCTTTCTTACTTCTTTCTAACTTCTTTCTTTCTTTCTTACTTATTTCTTACTTCTTTCTTTCTTCTTTCTTACTTCTTTCTAACTTCTTTCTTAAATCTTTCTTACTTCTTTCTAACTTCTTTCTTACTTCTTTCTTACTTCTTTCTTACTTCTTTCTAACTTCTTTCTTTCTCCTTTCTTTCTTATTTCTTTCTTCTTTCTTTCTTATTTCTTTCTTACTTCTTTCTTACTTCTTTCTTTCTTACTTCTTTCTTACTTCTTTCTTACTTCTTTACTACTTCTTTATTACTTCTTTCTCCTTTCTTTCTTTCTTCTTTCTTAAATCTTTCTTTCTTCTGTCTTACTTCTTTCTTAGTTCTATCTTACTTCTTTCTTACTTCTTTCTTCTTTCTTTCTTACTTCTTTCTTACTTCTTTCTAACTTCTTTCTTACTTCTTTCTTTCTTCTTTCTTACTTCTTTCTTTCTTCTTTCTTTCTTACTTCTTTCTTACTTCTTTCTTCTTTCTTACTTCTTTCCTCTTTCTTTCTTACTTCTTTCTTACTTCTTTCTTCCTTCTTTCTTATTTCTTTCTTACTTCTTTCTTACATCTTTCTTCATTCTTTCTTCCTTCTTTCTAACTTCTTTCTTACTTCTTTCTTACTTCTTTCTAACTTCTTTCTTTCTTCTTTCTTTCTTCTTTCTTTCTTTCTTCTTTCTTACTTCTTTCTTACTTCTTTCTTACTTCTTTCTTTCTTCTTTCTTTCTTCTTTCTTACTTCTTTCTTTCTTCTTTCTTACTTCTTTCTTACTTCTTTCTTACCTCTTTCTAACTTCTTTCTTTCTTCTTTCTTTCTTCTTTCTTTCTTACTTCTTTCTTACTTCTTTCTTTCTTACTTCTTTCTTACTTCTTTCTTACTTCATTCTTACTTCTTTCTTACTTCTTTCTTACTTCTTTCTTCTTTCTTTCTTACTTCTTTCTTACTTCTTTCTTACTTCTTTCTTACTTCTTTCTTACTTCTTTCTTACTTCTTTCTTACTCTAACTTCTTTCTTTCTTCTTTCTTTCTTATTTCTTTCTTCTTTCTTTCTTACTTCTTTCTTACTTCTTTCTTTCTTCTTTCTTACTTCTTTCTTACTTCTTTCTTTCTTACTTCTTTATTACTTCTTTCTTACTTCTTTCTTACCTCTTTCCACTTTCTTTCTTTCTTCTTTCTTACAACTTTCTTTCTTCTTTCTTAATTCTTTCTTTCTTCTTTCTTTCTTACTTCTTTCTTACTTCTTTCTTCTTTCTTACTTCTTTCTTCTTTCTTTCTTACTTCTTTCTTACTTCTTTCTTCATTCGTTCTTACTTCTTTCTTACTTCTTTCTTACTTTTTTTTAATTCTTTCTTACTTCTTTCTTACTTCTTTCTTACTTCTTTCTAACTTCTTTCTTTCTTCTTTCTTTCTTCTTTCTTTCTTCTTTCTTTCTTACTTCTTTCTTACTTCTTTCTTACTTCTTTCTTCTTTCTTTCTTCTTTCTTTCTTACTTCTTTCTTACTTCTTTCTTACTTCTTTCTTACATCTTTCTTACTTCTTTCTTTCTTCTTTCTTACTTCTTTCTTACTTCTTTCTTACTTCTTTCTTCATTCCTTCTTACTTCTTTCTTACTTCTTTCTTACTTCTTTCTTACTTCTTTCTTGCTTCTTTCTTTCTTCTTTCTTACTTCTTACTTTCTTCTTTCATTCTTATTTCTTTCTTCTTTCTTCCTTACTTCTTTCTTACTTATTTCTTACTTCTTTCTTTCTTATTTCTTTATTCTTTCTTACTTCTTTCTTACTTCTTTCTAACTTCTTTCTTACTTCTTTCTTACTTCTTTCTAACTTCTTTCTTACATCTTTCTTACTTCTTTCTTACTTCTTTCTTACTTCTTTCTTACTTCTTTCTAAGTTCCTTCTTACTTTTTCTTACTTCTTTCTTAATTCTTTCTTACTTCTTTCTTACTTCTTTCTTACTACTTTCTTACTTCTTTCTTTCTTCTTTCTTACTTCTTTCTTACTTCTTTGTTACATCTTTCTTACTTCTTTCTTACTTCTTTCTTACTTCTTTCTAACTTCTTTCTTACTTCTTTCTTACTTCTTTCTTTCTTCTTTCTTACTTCTTTCTTACTTCTTTCTTTCTTACTTCTTTATTACTTCTTTCTTACTTCTTTCTTATTTCTTTCTTCTTTCTTTCTTTCTTCTTTCTTACATCTTTCTTTCTTCTTTCTTAATTCTTTCTTTCTTCTTTCTTTCTTACTTCTTTCTTACTTCTTTCTTCTTTCTTACTTCTTTCTTCTTTCTTTCTTACTTCTTTCTTACTTCTTTCTTCATTCGTTCTTACTTCTTTCTTACTTCTTTCTTACTTCTTTCTTACTTCTTTCTTACTTCTTTCTTACTTCTTTCTTACTTCTTTCTAACTTCTTTCTTTCTTCTTTCTTTCTTCTTTCTTTCTTCTTTCTTTCTTACTTCTTTCTTACTTCTTTCTTCTTTCTTTCTTCTTTCTTTCTTACTTCTTTCTTACTTCTTTCTTACTTCTTTCTAAGTTCCTTCTTACTTTTTCTTACTTCTTTCTTACTTCTTTCTTACTTCTTTCTTACTTCTTTCTTACTTCTTTCTTACTTCTTTCTAAGTTCCTTCTTACTTTTTCTTACTTCTTTCTTACTTCTTTCTTACTTCTTTCTTACTTCTTTCTTACTACTTTCTAACTTCTTTCTTTCTTCTTTCTTACTTCTTTCTTACTTCTTTCTTACTTCTTTCTTACATCTTTCTTACTTCTTTCTTACTTCTTTCTTACTTCTTTCTAACTTCCTTCTTAATTCTTTCTTACTTCTTTCTAACTTCTTTCTTTCTTTCTTACTTATTTCTTACTTCTTTCTTTCTTCTTTCTTACTTCTTTCTAACTTCTTTCTTAAATCTTTCTTACTTCTTTCTAACTTCTTTCTTACTTCTTTCTTACTTCTTTCTTACTTCTTTCTAACTTCTTTCTTTCTCCTTTCTTTCTTATTTCTTTCTTCTTTCTTTCTTATTTCTTTCTTACTTCTTTCTTACTTCTTTCTTTCTTACTTCTTTCTTACTTCTTTCTTACTTCTTTACTACTTCTTTATTACTTCTTTCTCCTTTCTTTCTTTCTTCTTTCTTAAATCTTTCTTTCTTCTTTCTTACTTCTTTCTTAGTTCTATCTTACTTCTTTCTTACTTCTTTCTTACTTCTTTCTTACTTCTTTCTTACTTCTTTCTAACTTCTTTCTTACTTCTTTCTTTCTTCTTTCTTACTTCTTTCTTTCTTCTTTCTTTCTTACTTCTTTCTTACTTCTTTCTTCTTTCTTACTTCTTTCCTCTTTCTTTCTTTCTTCTTTCTTACTTCTTTCTTCCTTCTTTCTTATTTCTTTCTTACTTCTTTCTTACATCTTTCTTCATTCTTTCTTCCTTCTTTCTAACTTCTTTCTTACTTCTTTCTTACTTCTTTCTAACTTCTTTCTTTCTTCTTTCTTTCTTCTTTCTTTCTTTCTTCTTTCTTACTTCTTTCTTACTTCTTTCTTACTTCTTTCTTTCTTCTTTCTTTCTTCTTTCTTACTTCTTACTTTCTTCTTTCTTACTTCTTTCTTACTTCTTTCTTACCTCTTTCTAACTTCTTTCTTTCTTCTTTCTTTCTTCTTTCTTTCTTACTTCTTTCTTACTTCTTTCTTTCTTACTTCTTTCTTACTTCATTCTTACTTCTTTCTTACTTCTTTCTTACTTCTTTCTTCTTTCTTTCTTACTTCTTTCTTACTTCTTTCTTACTTCTTTCTTAATTCTTTCTTACTTCTTTCTTACTCTTTCTAACTTCTTTCTTTCTTCTTTCTTTCTTATTTCTTTCTTCTTTCTTTCTTACTTCTTTCTTACTTCTTTCTTTCTTCTTTCTTACTTCTTTCTTACTTCTTTCTTTCTTACTTCTTTATTACTTCTTTCTTACTTCTTTCTTACCTCTTTCCACTTTCTTTCTTTCTTCTTTCTTACAACTTTCTTTCTTCTTTCTTAATTCTTTCTTTCTTCTTTCTTTCTTACTTCTTTCTTACTTCTTTCTTCTTTCTTACTTCTTTCTTCTTTCTTTCTTACTTCTTTCTTACTTCTTTCTTCATTCGTTCTTACTTCTTTCTTACTTCTTTCTTACTTTTTTTTAATTCTTTCTTACTTCTTTCTTACTTCTTTCTTACTTCTTTCTAACTTCTTTCTTTCTTCTTTCTTTCTTCTTCCTTTCTTCTTTCTTTCTTACTTCTTTCTTACTTCTTTCTTACTTCTTTCTTCTTTCTTTCTTCTTTCTTTCTTACTTCTTTCTTACTTCTTTCTTACTTCTTTCTTACATCTTTCTTACTTCTTTCTTTCTTCTTTCTTACTTCTTTCTTACTTCTTTCTTACTTCTTTCTTCATTCCTTCTTACTTCTTTCTTACTTCTTTCTTACTTCTTTCTTACCTCTTTCTTGCTTCTTTCTTTCTTCTTTCTTACTTCTTACTTTCTTCTTTCATTCTTATTTCTTTCTTCTTTCTTCCTTACTTCTTTCTTACTTATTTCTTACTTCTTTCTTTCTTATTTCTTTATTCTTTCTTACTTCTTTCTTACTTCTTTCTAACTTCTTTCTTACTTCTTTCTTACTTCTTTCTAACTTCTTTCTTACATCTTTCTTACTTCTTTCTTACTTCTTTCTTACTTCTTTCTTACTTCTTTCTAAGTTCCTTCTTACTTTTTCTTACTTCTTTCTTACTTCTTTCTTACTTCTTTCTTACTTCTTTCTTACTACTTTCTTACTTCTTTCTTTCTTCTTTCTTACTTCTTTCTTACTTCTTTCTTACTTCTTTGTTACATCTTTCTTACTTCTTTCTTACTTCTTTCTTACTTCTTTCTAACTTCTTTCTTACTTCTTTCTTACTTCTTTCTAACTTCTTTCTTTCTTTCTTACTTATTTGTTACTTCTTTCTTTCTTCTTTCTTACTTCTTTCTAACTTCTTTCTTAAATCTTTCTTACTTCTTTCTAACTTCTTTCTTACTTCTTTCTTACTTCTTTCTTACTTCTTTCTAACTTCTTTCTTTCTTCTTTCTTTCTTATTTCTTTCTTCTTTCTATCTTATTTCTTTCTTACTTCTTTCTTACTTCTTTCTTACTTCTTTCTTTCTTACTTCTTTCTTACTTCTTTCTTACTTCTTTACTACTTCTTTATTACTTCTTTCTCCTTTCTTTCTTTCTTCTTTTTTAAATCTTTCTTTCTTCTTTCTTACTTCTTTCTTAGTTCTATCTTACTTCTTTCTTGCTTCTTTCTTCTTTCTTTCTTACTCCTTTCTTTCTTCTTTCTTTCTTACTTCTTTCCTCTTTCTTTCTTACTTCTTTCTTACTTCTTTCTTCCTTCTTTCTTATTTCTTTCTTACTTCTTTCTTACATCTTTCTTCATTCCTTCTTACTTCTTTCTTACTTCTTTCTTACTTCTTTCTTACTTCTTTCTTACTTCTTTCTTACTTCTTTCTAACTTCTTTCTTACTTCTTTCTTACATCTTTCTTCATTCCTTCTTACTTCTTTCTTACTTCTTTCTTACTTCTTTCTTACTTCTTTCTTACTTCTTTCTAACTTCTTTCTTACTTCTTACTTACTTCTTTGTTTCTTCTTTCTTTCTTCTTTCTTTCTTCTTTCTGTCTTACTTCTTTCTTACTTCTTTCTTATTTCTTTCTTACTTCTTTCTTTCTTCTTTCTTTCTTCTTTCTTACTTCTTTCTTACTTCTTTCTTACTTCTTTCTTACTTCTTTCTTACTTCTTTCTAACTTCTTTCTTTCTTCTTTCTTTCTTATTTCTTTCTTCTTTCTTTCTTACTTCTTTCTTACTTCTTTCTTTCTTCTTTCTTACTTCTTTCTTACTTCTTTCTTTCTTACTTCTTTTTACTTCTTTCTTAATTCTTTCTTACTTCTTTCTTCTTTCTTTCTTTCTTCTTTCTTACATCTTTCTTTCTTCTTTCTTAATTCTTTCTTTCTTCTTTCTTACTTCTTTCTTACTTCTTTCTTCTTTCTTTCTTACTTCTTTCTTCTTTCTTTCTTACTTCTTTCTTACTTCTTTCTTCATTCGTTCTTACTTCTTTCTTACTTCTTTCTTACTTCTTTCTTACTTCTTTCTTACTTCTTTTTTACTTCTTTCTTACTTCTTTCTAACTTCTTTCTTTCTTCTTTCTTTCTTCTTTCTTTCTTCTTTCTTTCTTACTTCTTTCTTACTTCTTTCTTACTTCTTTCTTACATCTTTCTTACTTCTTTCTTTCTTCTTTCTTACTTCTTTCTTACTTCTTTCTTACTTCTTTCTTCATACCTTCTTACTTCTTTCTTACTTCTTTCTTACTTCTTTCTTACTTCTTCCTTTCTTCTTTCTTTCTTCTTTCTTACTTCTTACTTTCTTCTTTCATTCTTATTTCTTTCTTCTTTCTTCCTTACTTCTTTCTTACTTATTTCTTACTTATTTCTTTCTTATTTCTTTCTTCTTTCTTACTTCTTTCTTACTTCTTTCTAACTTCTTTCTTACTTCTTTCTTACTTCTTTCCAACTTCTTTCTTTCTTACATCTTTCTTACTTCTTTCTTACTTCTTTCTTACTTCTTTCTTTCTTCTTTCTTACTTCTTTCTTCCTTCTTTCTTTCTTACTTCTTTCTTACTTCTTTCTTCTTTCTTACTTCTTTCCTCTTTCTTTCTTACTTCTTTCCTCCTTCTTTCTTATTTCTTTCTTACTTCTTTCTTACATCTTTCTTCATTCTTTCTTCCTTCATTCTAACTTCTTTCTTACTTCTTTCTTACTTCTTTCTAACTTCTTTCTTTCTTCTTTCTTTCTTCTTTCTTTCTTACTTCTTTCTTACTTCTTTCTTACTTCTTTCTTACTTCTTTCTTTCTTCTTTCTTTCTTCTTTCTTACTTCTTTCTTTCTTCTTTCTTACTTCTTTCTTACTTCTTTCTTACCTCTTTCTAACTTCTTTCTTTCTTCTTTCTTTCTTCTTTCTTTCTTACTTCTTTCTTACTTCTTTCTTTCTTACTTCTTTCTTACTTCTTTCTTACTTCATTCTTACTTCTTTCTTACTTCTTTCTTACTTCTTTCTTCTTTCTTTCTTACTTCTTTCTTACTTCTTTCTTACTTCTTTCTTATTTCTTTCTTACTTCTTTCTTACTTCTTTCTTACTCTTTCTAACTTCTTTCTTTCTTCTTTCTTTCTTCTTTCTTTCTTCTTTCTTTCTTCTTTCTTACTTCCTTCTTACTTCTTTCTTTCTTTCTTCTTTCTTACTTCTTTCTTTCTTACATCTTTCTTACTTCTTTCTTACTTCTTTCTTACTTCTTTCTTTCTTCTTTCTTACTTCTTTCTTCCTTCTTTCTTTCTTACTTCTTTCTTACTTCTTTCTTCTTTCTTACTTCTTTCCTCTTTCTTTCTTACTTCTTTCCTCCTTCTTTCTTATTTCTTTCTTACTTCTTTCTTACATCTTTCTTCATTCTTTCTTCCTTCATTCTAACTTCTTTCTTACTTCTTTCTTACTTCTTTCTAACTTCTTTCTTTCTTCTTTCTTTCTTCTTTCTTTCTTACTTCTTTCTTACTTCTTTCTTACTTCTTTCTTACTTCTTTCTTTCTTCTTTCTTTCTTCTTTCTTACTTCTTTCTTTCTTCTTTCTTACTTCTTTCTTACTTCTTTCTTACCTCTTTCTAACTTCTTTCTTTCTTCTTTCTTTCTTCTTTCTTTCTTACTTCTTTCTTACTTCTTTCTTTCTTACTTCTTTCTTACTTCTTTCTTACTTCATTCTTACTTCTTTCTTACTTCTTTCTTACTTCTTTCTTCTTTCTTTCTTACTTCTTTCTTACTTCTTTCTTACTTCTTTCTTATTTCTTTCTTACTTCTTTCTTACTTCTTTCTTACTCTTTCTAACTTCTTTCTTTCTTCTTTCTTTCTTCTTTCTTTCTTCTTTCTTTCTTCTTTCTTACTTCCTTCTTACTTCTTTCTTTCTTCTTTCTTACTTCTTTCTTTCTTACTTCTTTCTTACTTCTTTCTTACTTCTTTCTTACTTCTTTCTTACTTCTTTCTTTCTTACTTCTTTCTTACTTCTTTCTTACTTCTTTCTTTCTTCTTTCTTTCTTACTCCTTTCTTACTTCTTTCTTACTTCTTTCTAACTTCTTTCTTACTTCTTTCTTACTTCTTTCTAACTTCTTTCTTTCTTCTTTCTTTCTTCTTTCTTTCTTACTTCTTTCTTACTTCTTTCTTTCTTACTTCTTTCTTACTTCTTTCTTACTTCATTCTTACTTCTTTCTTACTTCTTTCTTACTTCTTTCTTCTTTCTTTCTTACTTCTTTCTTACTTCTTTCTTACTTCTTTCTTACTTCTTTCTTACTTCTTTCTTACTTCTTTCTTACTCTTTCTAACTTCTTTCTTTCTTCTTTCTTTCTTATTTCTTTCTTCTTTCTTTCTTACTTCTTTCTTACTTCTTTCTTTCTTCTTTCTTACTTCTTTCTTACTTCTTTCTTTCTTACTTCTTTATTACTTCTTTCTTACTTCTTTCTTATTTCTTTCTTCTTTCTTTCTTTCTTCTTTCTTACATCTTTCTTTCTTCTTTCTTAATTCTTTCTTTCTTCTTTCTTTCTTACTTCTTTCTTACTTCTTTCTTCTTTCTTACTTCTTTCTTCTTTCTTTCTTCATTCGTTCTTACTTCTTTCTTACTTCTTTCTTACTTCTTTCTTACTTCTTTCTTACTTCTTTCTTACTTCTTTCTTACTTCTTTCTAACTTCTTTCTTTTTCTTTCTTTCTTCTTTCTTTCTTCTTTCTTTCTTACTTCTTTCTTACTTCTTTCTTCTTTCTTTCTTCTTTCTTTCTTACTTCTTTCTTACTTCTTTCTTACTTCTTTCTAAGTTCCTTCTTACTTTTTCTTACTTCTTTCTTACTTCTTTCTTACTTCTTTCTTACTTCTTTCTTACTTCTTTCTTACTTCTTTCTAAGTTCCTTCTTACTTTTTCTTACTTCTTTCTTACTTCTTTCTTACTTCTTTCTTACTTCTTTCTTACTACTTTCTTACTTCTTTCTTTCTTCTTTCTTACTTCTTTCTTACTTCTTTCTTACTTCTTTCTTACATCTTTCTTACTTCTTTCTTACTTCTTTCTTACTTCTTTCTAACTTCCTTCTTAATTCTTTCTTACTTCTTTCTAACTTCTTTCTTTCTTTCTTACTTATTTCTTACTTCTTTCTTTCTTCTTTCTTACTTCTTTCTAACTTCTTTCTTAAATCTTTCTTACTTCTTTCTAACTTCTTTCTTACTTCTTTCTTACTTCTTTCTTACTTCTTTCTAACTTCTTTCTTTCTCCTTTCTTTCTTATTTCTTTCTTCTTTCTTTCTTATTTCTTTCTTACTTCTTTCTTACTTCTTTCTTTCTTACTTCTTTCTTACTTCTTTCTTACTTCTTTACTACTTCTTTATTACTTCTTTCTCCTTTCTTTCTTTCTTCTTTCTTAAATCTTTCTTTCTTCTTTCTTACTTCTTTCTTAGTTCTATCTTACTTCTTTCTTACTTCTTTCTTCTTTCTTTCTTACTTCTTTCTTACTTCTTTCTAACTTCTTTCTTACTTCTTTCTTTCTTCTTTCTTACTTCTTTCTTTCTTCTTTCTTTCTTACTTCTTTCTTACTTCTTTCTTCTTTCTTACTTCTTTCCTCTTTCTTTCTTACTTCTTTCTTACTTCTTTCTTCCTTCTTTCTTATTTCTTTCTTACTTCTTTCTTACATCTTTCTTCATTCTTTCTTCCTTCTTTCTAACTTCTTTCTTACTTCTTTCTTACTTCTTTCTAACTTCTTTCTTTCTTCTTTCTTTCTTCTTTCTTTCTTACTTCTTTCTTACTTCTTTCTTACTTCTTTCTTACTTCTTTCTTTCTTCTTTCTTTCTTCTTTCTTACTTCTTTCTTTCTTCTTTCTTACTTCTTTCTTACTTCTTTCTTACCTCTTTCTAACTTCTTTCTTTCTTCTTTCTTTCTTACTTCTTTCTTACTTCTTTCTTTCTTACTTCTTTCTTACTTCTTTCTTACTTCATTCTTACTTCTTTCTTACTTCTTTCTTACTTCTTTCTTCTTTCTTTCTTACTTCTTTCTTACTTCTTTCTTACTTCTTTCTTACTTCTTTCTTACTTCTTTCTTACTCTTTCTAACTTCTTTCTTTCTTCTTTCTTTCTTATTTCTTTCTTCTTTCTTTCTTACTTCTTTCTTACTTCTTTCTTTCTTCTTTCTTACTTCTTTCTTACTTCTTTCTTTCTTACTTCTTTATTACTTCTTTCTTACTTCTTTCTTACTTCTTTCTACTTTCTTTCTTTCTTCTTTCTTACAACTTTCTTTCTTCTTTCTTAATTCTTTCTTTCTTCTTTCTTTCTTACTTCTTTCTTACTTCTTTCTTCTTTCTTACTTCTTTCTTCTTTCTTTCTTACTTCTTTCTTACTTCTTTCTTCATTTGTTCTTACTTCTTTCTTACTTCTTTCTTACTTCTTTTTTACTTCTTTCTTACTTCTTTCTTACTTCTTTCTTACTTCTTTCTTACTTCTTTCTTACTTCTTTCTTACTTCTTTCTTACTTCTTTCTAACTTCTTTCTTACTTCTTTCTTACATCTTTCTTCATTCCTTCTTACTTCTTTCTTACTTCTTTCTTACTTCTTTCTTACTTCTTTCTTACTTCTTTCTAACTTCTTTCTTACTTCTTACTTACTTCTTTGTTTCTTCTTTCTTTCTTCTTTCTTTCTTCTTTCTTTCTTACTTCTTTCTTACTTCTTTCTTACTTCTTTCTTACTTCTTTCTTTCTTCTTTCTTTCTTCTTTCTTACTTCTTTCTTACTTCTTTCTTACTTCTTTCTTACTTCTTTCTTACTTCTTTCTAACTTCTTTCTTTCTTCTTTCTTTCTTATTTCTTTCTTCTTTCTTTCTTACTTCTTTCTTACTTCTTTCTTTCTTCTTTCTTACTTCTTTCTTACTTCTTTCTTTCTTACTTCTTTTTACTTCTTTCTTAATTCTTTCTTACTTCTTTCTTCTTTCTTTCTTTCTTCTTTCTTACATCTTTCTTTCTTCTTTCTTAATTCTTTCTTTCTTCTTTCTTACTTCTTTCTTACTTCTTTCTTCTTTCTTTCTTACTTCTTTCTTACTTCTTTCTTACTTCTTTCTTCTTTCTTTCTTACTTCTTTCTTCTTTCTTTCTTACTTCTTTCTTCTTTCTTCATTCGTTCTTACTTCTTTCTTCTTTCTTACTTCTTTCTTACTTCTTTCTTACTTCTTTTTTACTTATTTCTTACTTCTTTCTAACTTCTTTATTTCTTCTTTCTTTCTTCTTTCTTTCTTCTTTCTTTCTTACTTCTTTCTTACTTCTTTCTTACTTCTTTCTTACTTCTTTCTTACTTCTTTCTTCTTTCTTTCTTCTTTCTTTCTTACTTCTTTCTTACTTCTTTCTTACTTCTTTCTTACATCTTTCTTACTTCTTTCTTTCTTCTTTCTTACTTCTTTCTTACTTCTTTCTTACTTCTTTCTTCATACCTTCTTACTTCTTTCTTACTTCTTTCTTACTTCTTTCTTACTTCTTCCTTTCTTCTTTCTTTCTTCTTTCTTACTTCTTACTTTCTTCTTTCATTCTTATTTCTTTCTTCTTTCTTCCTTACTTCTTTCTTACATATTTCTTACTTATTTCTTTCTTATTTCTTTCTTCTTTCTTACTTCTTTCTTACTTCTTTCTAACTTCTTTCTTACTTCTTTCTTACTTCTTTCCAACTTCTTTCTTTCTTACATCTTTCTTACTTCTTTCTTACTTCTTTCTTACTTCTTTCTTACTTCTTTCTTACTTCTTTCTAAGTTCCTTCTTACTTTTTCTTACTTCTTTCTTACTTCTTTCTTTCTTCTTTCTTACTTCTTTCTTACTTCTTTCTTACTTCTTTCTTTCTTCTTTCTTACTTCTTTCTTACTTCTTTCTAACTTCTTTCTTTCTTTCTTACTTCTTTCTTACTTCTAACTACTTTCTTTCTTCTTTCTTTCTTCTTTCTTTCTTCTTTCTTTCTTACTTCTTTCTTACTTCTTTCTTACTTCTTTCTTCTTTCTTTCTTCTTTCTTTCTTACTTCTTTCTTACTTTTTTCTTACTTATTTCTTACATCTTTCTTACTTCTTTCTTTCTTCTTTCTTACTTCTTTCTTACTTCTTTCTTACTTCTTTCTTCATTCCTTCTTACTTCTTTCTTACTTCTTTCTTACTTCTTTCTTACTTCTTTCTTTCTTCTTTCTTTCTTCTTTCTTACTTCTTACTTTCTTCTTTCATTCTTATTTCTTTCTTCTTTCTTCCTTACTTCTTTCTTACTTATTTCTTACTTCTTTCTTTCTTATTTCTTTCTTCTTTCTTACTTCTTTCTTACTTCTTTCTAACTTCTTTCTTACTTCTTTCTTACTTCTTTCTAACTTCTTTCTTTCTTACATCTTTCTTACTTCTTTCTTACTTCTTTCTTACTTCTTTCTTACTTCTTTCTAAGTTCCTTCTTACTTTTTCTTACTTCTTTCTTTCTTCTTTCTTTCTTCTTTCTTACTTCTTACTTTCTTCTTTCATTCTTATTTCTTTCTTCTTTCTTCCTTACTTCTTTCTTACTTATTTCTTACTTCTTTCTTTCTTATTTCTTTCTTCTTTCTTACTTCTTTCTTACTTCTTTCTAACTTCTTTCTTTCATTCTTCCTTATTTCTTACTTCTTTCTTACTTCTTTCTTACTTCTTTCTAACTTCTTTCTTAAATCTTTCTTACTTCTTTCTAACTTCTTTCTTACTTCTTTCTTACTTCTTTCTTACTTCTTTCTAACTTCTTTCTTTCTTCTTTCTTTCTTATTTCTTTCTTCTTTCTTTCTTATTTCTTTCTTACTTCTTTCTTACTTCTTTCTTAATTCTTTCTTTCTTACTTCTTTCTTACTTCTTTCTTACTTCTTTACTACTTCTTTATTACTTCTTTCTCCTTTCTTTCTTTCTTCTTTCTTAAATCTTTCTTTCTTCTTTCTTACTTCTTTCTTAGTTCTATCTTACTTCTTTCTTACTTCTTTCTTCTTTCTTTCTTACTTCTTTCTTACTTCTTTCTAACTTCTTTCTTACTTCTTTCTTTCTTCTTTCTTAATTCTTTCTTTCTTCTTTCTTTCTTACTTCTTTCTTACTTCTTTCTTCTTTCTTACTTCTTTCCTCTTTCTTTCTTACTTCTTTCTTACTTCTTTCTTCATTCGTTCTTACTTCTTTCTTACTTCTTTCTTACTTCTTTCTTACTTCTTTCTTACTTCTTTCTTTCTTCTTTCTTACTTCTTTCTAACTTCTTTCTTCTTTCTTTCTTCTTTCTTTCTTCTTTCTTATTTCTTTCTTACTTCTTTCTTACTTCTTTCTTACTTCTTTCTTACTTCTTTCTTCTTTCTTTCTTCTTTCTTTCTTACTTCTTTCTTGCTTCTTTCTTACTTCTTTCTTACATCTTTCTTACTTCTTTCTTTCTTCTTTCTTACTTCTTTCTTACTTCTTTCTTACTTCTTTCTTCATTCCTCCTTACTTCTTTCTTACTTCTTTCTTACTTCTTTCTTACTTCTTCCTTTCTTCTTTCTTTCTTCTTTCTTACTTCTTACTTTCTTCTTTCATTCTTATTTCTTTCTTCTTTCTTCCTTACTTCTTTCTTACTTATTTCTTACTTCTTTCTTTCTTATTTCTTTCTTCTTTCTTACTTCTTTCTTACTTCTTTCTAACTTCTTTCTTACTTCTTTCTTACTTCTTTCTAACTTCTTTCTTTCTTACATCTTTCTTACTTCTTTCTTACTTCTTTCTTACATCTTTCTTACTTCTTTCTTACTTCTTTCTTACTTCTTTCTAACTTCCTTCTTACTTCTTTCTTACTTCTTTCTAACTTCTTTCTTTCTTTCTTACTTATTTCTTACTTCTTTCTTACTTCTTTCTTACTTCTTTCTAACTTCTTTCTTAAATCTTTCTTACTTCTTTCTAACTTCTTTCTTACTTCTTTCTTACTTCTTTCTTACTTCTTTCTAACTTCTTTCTTTCTTCTTTCTTTCTTATTTTTCTTCTTTCTTTCTTATTTCTTTCTTACTTCTTTCTTACTTCTTTCTTACTTCTTTCTTTCTTACTTCTTTCTTACTTCTTTCTTACTTCTTTCTTACTTCTTTACTACTTCTTTATTACTTCTTTCTCCTTTCTTTCTTTCTTCTTTCTTAAATCTTTCTTTCTTCTTTCTTACTTCTTTCTTAGTTCTATCTTACTTCTTTCTTGCTTCTTTCTTCTTTCTTTCTTACTTCTTTCTTACTTCTTTCTAACTTCTTTCTTACTTCTTTCTTTCTTCTTTCTTACTTCTTTCTTTCTTCTTTCTTTCTTACTTCTTTCTTACTTCTTTCTTCTTTTTACTTCTTTCCTCTTTCTTTCTTACTTCTTTCTTACTTCTTTCTTCCTTCTTTCTTATTTCTTTCTTACTTCTTTCTTACATCTTTCTTCATTCCTTCTTACTTCTTTCTTACTTCTTTCTTACTTCTTTCTTACTTCTTTCTTACTTCTTTCTAACTTCTTTCTTACTTCTTACTTACTTCTTTGTTTCTTCTTTCTTTCTTCTTTCTTTCTTCTTTCTTTCTTACTTCTTTCTTACTTCTTTCTTACTTCTTTCTTACTTCTTTCTTTCTTCTTTCTTACTTCTTTCTTTCTTCTTTCTTACTTCTTTCTTACTTCTTTCTTACTTCTTTCTTCTTTCTTTCTTTCTTCTTTCTTACATCTTTCTTTCTTCTTTCTTACTTCTTCCTTAGTTCTTTCTTACTTCTTTCTTACTTCTTTCTTCTTTCTTTCTTACTTCTTTCTTACTTCTTTCTTCTTTCTTTCTTCTTTCTTACTTCTTTCTTTCTTACTTCTTTCTAACTTCTTTTTTCTTCTTTCTTTCTTCTTTCTTTCTTCTTTCTTTCTTACTTCTTTCTTACTTCTTTCTTACTTATTTCTTCTTTCTTACTTCTTTCTAACTTCTTTCTTACGTCTTTCTTACTTCTTTCTTACTTCTTTCTTACTTCTTTCTTTCTTCTTTCTTTCTCAGTTCTTTCTAACTTCTTTCTTTCTTCTTTCTTTCTTACTTCTTTCTTACTTCTTTCTTACTTCTTTCTTACTTCTTTCTTTCTTACTTCTTTCTTACTTCTTTCTTTCTTCTTTCTTTCTTACTCCTTTCTTACTTCTTTCTTACTTCTTTCTAACTTCTTTCTTACTTCTTTCTTACTTCTTTCTTACTTCTTTCTTACTTCTTTCTTACTTCTTTCTTCTTTCTTTCTTACTTCTTTCTTACTTCTTTCTTACTTCTTTCTTACTTCTTTCTTACTTCTTTCTTACTTCTTTCTAACTTCTTTCTTTCTTCTTTCTTTCTTATTTCTTTCTTCTTTCTTTCTTACTTCTTTCTTACTTTTTCTTTCTTCTTTCTTACTTCTTTCTTACTTCTTTCTTTCTTACTTTTTTTTATATCTTTCTTAATTCTTTCTTACTTCTTCCTTCTTTCTTTCTTCTTTCTTACATCTTTCTTTCTTCTTTCTTAATTCTTTCTTTCTTCTTTCTTTCTTACTTCTTTCTTACTTCTTTCTTCTTTCTTACTTCTTTCTTCTTTCTTTCTTACTTCTTTCTTACTTCTTTCTTCATTCGTTCTTACTTCTTTCTTACTTCTTTCTTACTTCTTTCTTACTTCTTTCTTACTTCTTTCTTTCTTCTTTCTTTCTTCTTTCTTTCTTCTTTCTTTCTTACTTCTTTCTTACTTCTTTCTTACTTCTTTCTTACTTCTTTCTTACTTATTTCTTCTTTCTTTCTTCTTTCTTTCTTCCTTCTTTCTAACTTATTTCTTACTTCTTTCTTACATCTTTCTTACTTCTTTCTTTCTTCTTTCTTACTTCTCTCTTACTTCTTTCTTACTTCTTTCTTCATTCCTTCTTACTTCTTTCTTACTACTTTCTTACTTCTTTCTTACTTCTTCCTTTCTTCTTTCTTTCTTCTTTCTAACTTCTTACTTTCTTCTTTCATTCTTATTTCTTTCTTCTTTCTTCCTTACTTCTTTCTTACTTATTTCTTACTTCTTTCTTTCTTATTTCTTTCTTCTTTCTTACTTATTTCTTACTTCTTTCTAACTTCTTTCTTACTTCTTTCTTACTTCTTTTTTCTTCTTTCTTTCTTCTTTCTTTCTTCTTTCTTTCTTACTTATTTCTTACTTCTTTCTTACTTCTTTCTTCTTTCTTACTTCTTTCTAACTTCTTTCTTACGTCTTTCTTACTTCTTTCTTCTTTCTTTCATCTTTCTTTCTCACTTCTTTATTACTTCTTTCTTACTTCTTTCTTTTTTAATTCTTTCTTACTTCTTTCTAACCTCTTTCTTACTTCTTTCTTACTTCTTTCTTACTTCTTTCTAACTTCTTTCTTTCTTCTTTCTTTGTTCTTTCTTTCTTCTTTCTTTCTTAATTCTTTCTTACTTCTTTCTTACTTCTTTCTTTCTTCTTTCTTTCTTCTTTCTTTCTTCATTCTTTCTTCTTTCTTCCTTCTTTCTTACTTCTTTCTTTCTTCTTTCTTTTTTCTTTCTTTCTTACTCCTTTCTTACTTCTTTCTTACTTCTTTCTAACTCCTTTCTTACTTCTTTCTTACTTCTTTCTAACTTCTTTCTTTCTTCTTTCTTTCTTCTTTCTTTCTTACTTCTTTCTTACTTCTTTCTAACTTCTTTCTTTCTTCTTTCTTACTTCTTTCTTACTCCTTTCTAACTTCTTTCTTACTTCTTTCTAACTTCTTTCTTTCTTATATCTTTCTTAATTCTTTCTTACTTCTTTCTTCATTCCTTCTTACTTCTTTCTTACTACTTTCTTAATTATTTCTTACTTCTTCCTTTCTTCTTTCTTTCTTCTTTCTTAATTCTTACTTTCTTCTTTCATTCTTATTTCTTTCTTCTTTCTTCCTTACTTCTTTCTTACTTATTTCTTACTTCTTTCTTTCTTATTTCTTTCTTCTTTCTTACTTCTTTCTTACTTCTTTCTAACTTCTTTCTTACTTCTTTCTTACTTCTTTCTAACTTCTTTCTTTCTTACATCTTTCTTACTTCTTTCTTACTTCTTTCTTACTTGTTTCTTACTTCTTTCTAAGTTCCTTCTTACTTTTTCTTAGTTCTTTCTTACTTCTTTCTTAATTCTTTCTTACTTCTTTCTTACTACTTTCTTACTTCTTTCTTTCTTCTTTCTTACTTCTTTCTTACTTCTTTCTTACTTCTTTCTTACATCTTTCTTACTTCTTTCTTACTTCTTTCTTACTTCTTTCTAGCTTCCTTCTTACTTCTTTCTTACTTCTTTCTAACTTCTTTCTTTCTTTCTTACTTATTTCTTACTTCTTTCTTACTTCTTTCTTACTTCTTTCTAACTTCTTTCTTACTTCTTCCTTACTTCTTTCTTTCTTACTTCTTTCTTACTTCTTTCTTACTTCTTTCTTACCACTTTCTTACTTCTTTCTTACTTCTTTCTTACTTCTTTCTTCTTTCTTTCTTACTTCTATCTTACTTCTTTCTTACTTCTTTCTTCATTCCTTCTTACTTCTTTCTTACTTGTTTCTTACTTCTTTCTTACTTGTTTCTTTCTTCTTTCTTTCTTACTTCTTTCTTACTTCTTTCTTACTTCTTTCTTACTCCTTTCTTACTTCTTTCTTACTTCTTTTTTCTTCTTTCTTACTTCTTTCTTTCTTCTTTCTTACTTCTTTATTACTTCTTTCTTATTTCTTTCTTACTTCTTTCTTTCTTCTTTCTTACTTCTCTCTTACTTCTTTCTTACTTCTTTCTTACTTCTTTCTAACTTCTTTTTTCTTCTTTCTTTCTTCTTTCTTTCTTCTTTCTTTCTTACTTATTTCTTACTTCTTTCTTACTTCTTTCTTCTTTCTTACTTCTTTCTAACTTCTTTCTTACGTCTTTCTTACTTCTTTCTTACTTCTTTCTTTCTTCTTTCTTTCTCACTTCTTTATTACTTCTTTCTTACTTCTTTCTTTCTTACTTCTTTCTTACTTCTTTCTAACCTCTTTCTTACTTCTTTCTTACTTCTTTCTTACTTCTTTCTAACTTCTTTCTTTCTTCTTTCTTTCTTCTTTCTTTCTTAATTCTTTCTTACTTCTTTCTTACTTCTTTCTTACTTCTTTCTTTCTTCTTTCTTTCTTCTTTCTTTCTTCATTCTTTCTTCTTTCTTACTTCTTTCTTACTTCTTTCTTTCTTCTTTCTTTTTTCTTTCTTTCTTACTCCTTTCTTACTTCTTTCTTCCTTCTTTCTAACTTCTTTCTTACTTCTTTCTTACTTCTTTCTAACTTCTTTCTTTCTTCTTTTTTTCTTCTTTCTTTCTTACTTCTTTCTTACTTCTTTCTAACTTCTTTCTTTCTTCTTTCTTACTTCTTTCTTACTCCTTTCTAAATTCTTTCTTACTTCTTTCTAACTTCTTTCTTTCTTATATCTTTCTTACTTCTTTCTTACTTCTTTCTTTCTTCTTTCTTACTTCTTTCTAAGTTCCTTCTTACTTTTTCTTACTTCTTTCTTACTTCTTTCTTACTTCTTTCTTACTTCTTTCTTACTACTTTCTTACTTCTTTCTTTCTTCTTTTTTACTTCTTTCTTACTTCTTTCTTACTTCTTTCTTACATCTTTCTTACTTCTTTCTTACTTCTTTCTTACTTCTTTATTACTTCTTTATTACTTCTTTCTCCTTTCTTTCTTTCTTCTTTCTTAAATCTTTCTTTCTTACTTCTTTCTTCTTTCTTACTTCTTTCTAACTTCTTTCTTACGTCTTTCTTACTTCTTTCTTACTTCTTTCTTACTTCTTTATTTCTTCTTTCTTTCTCACTTCTTTCTAACTTCTTTCTTTCTTCTTTCTTTCTTACTTCTTTCTTACTTCTCTCTAACTTCTTTCTTTCTTCTTTCTTTCTTCTTTCTTTCTTTTTCTTTCTTCTTTCTTACTTCTTTCTTACTTCTTTCTTTCTTCTTTCTCACTTCTTTCTTTCTTACTTCTTTCTTACTTCTTTCTTACTTCTTTCTTACTTCTTTCTTACTTCTTTCTTTCTTACTTCTTTCTTACTTCTTTCTTTCTTCTTTCTTTCTTACTCCTTTCTTACTTCTTTCTTACTTCTTTCTAACTTCTTTCTTACTTCTTTCTTACTTCTTTCTTACTTCTTTCTAACTTCTTTCTTTCTTCTTTCTTTCTTCTTTCTTTCTTACTTCTTTTTTAACTTCTTTCTTTCTTACTTCTCTCTTACTTCTTTCTTACTTCTTTCTTACTTCTTTCTTACTTCTTTCTTACTTCTTTCTTCTTTCTTTCTTTCTTCTTTCTTACTTCTTTCTTACTTCTTTCTTACTTCTTTCTTACTTCTTTCTTACTTCTTTCTAACTTCTTTCTTTCTTCTTTCTTTCTTATTTCTTTCTTCTTTCTTTCTTACTTCTTTCTTACTTCTTTCTTTCTTTTCTTACTTCTTTCTTACTTCTTTCTTTCTTTCTTCTTTATTACTTCTTTCTTACTTCTTTCTTACTTCTTTCTTCTTTCTTTCTTTCTTCTTTCTTACATCTTTCTTTCTTCTTTCTTAATTCTTTCTTTCTTCTTTCTTTCTTACTTCTTTCTTACTTCTTTCTTCTTTCTTACTTCTTTCTTCATTCGTTCTTACTTCTTTCTTACTTCTTCCTTACTTCTTTCTTACTTCTTTCTTACTTCTTTCTTACTTCTTTCTAACTTCTTTCTTTCTTCTTTCTTTATTCTTTCTTTCTTCTTTCTTTCTTACTTCTTTCTTACTTCTTTCTTACTTCTTTCTTACTTCTTTCTTACTTCTTTCTTACTTCTTCCTTCTTTCTTTCTTCTTTCTTTCTTACTTCTTTCTTACTTCTTTCTTACTTCTTTCTTACATCTTTCTTACTTCTTTCTTTCTTCTTTCTTACTTCTTTCTTACTTCTTTCTTACTTCTTTCTTCATTCCTTCTTATTTCTTTCTTACTTCTTTCTTACATCTTTCTTACTTCTTTCTTACTTCTTTCTTACTTCTTTCTAACTTCCTTCTTACTTCTTTCTTACTTCTTTCTAACTTCTTTCTTTCTTCTTTCTTTCTTATTTCTTTCTTCTTTCTTTCTTACTTCTTTCTTACTTCTTTCTTTCTTTTCTTACTTCTTTCTTACTTCTTTCTTTCTTACTTCTTTATTACTTCTTTCTTACTTCTTTCTTACTTCTTTCTTCTTTCTTTCTTTCTTCTTTCTTACATCTTTCTTTCTTCTTTCTTAATTCTTTCTTTCTTCTTTCTTTCTTACTTCTTTCTTACTTCTTTCTTCTTTCTTACTTCTTTCTTCATTCGTTCTTACTTCTTTCTTACTTCTTCCTTACTTCTTTCTTACTTCTTTCTTACTTCTTTCTTACTTCTTTCTAACTACTTTCTTTCTTCTTTCTTTCTTCTTTCTTTCTTCTTTCTTTCTTACTTCTTTCTTACTTCTTTCTTACTTCTTTCTTACTTCTTTCTTACTTCTTTCTTCTTTCTTTATTCTTTCTTTCTTACTTCTTTCTTACTTCTTTCTTACTTCTTTCTTACATCTTTCTTACTTCTTTCTTTCTTCTTTCTTACTTCTTTCTTACTTCTTTCTTACTTCTTTCTTCATTCCTTCTTACTTCTTTCTTACTTCTTTCTTACATCTTTCTTACTTCTTTCTTACTTCTTTCTTACTTCTTTCTAACTTCCTTCTTACTTCTGTATTACTTCTTTCTAACTTCTTTCTTTCTTCTTTCTTTCTTATTTCTTTCTTCTTTCTTTCTTACTTCTTTCTTACTTCTTTCTTTCTTTTCTTACTTCTTTCTTACTTCTTTCTTTCTTACTTCTTTATTACTTCTTTCTTACTTCTTTCTTACTTCTTTCTTCTTTCTTTCTTTCTTCTTTCTTACATCTTTCTTTCTTCTTTCTTAATTCTTTCTTTCTTCTTTCTTTCTTACTTCTTTCTTACTTCTTTCTTCTTTCTTACTTCTTTCTTCATTCGTTCTTACTTCTTTCTTACTTCTTCCTTACTTCTTTCTTACTTCTTTCTTACTTCTTTCTTACTTCTTTCTAACTACTTTCTTTCTTCTTTCTTTCTTCTTTCTTTCTTCTTTCTTTCTTACTTCTTTCTTACTTCTTTCTTACTTCTTTCTTACTTCTTTCTTACTTCTTTCTTCTTTCTTTCTTCTTTCTTTCTTACTTCTTTCTTACTTCTTTCTTACTTCTTTCTTACATCTTTCTTACTTCTTTCTTTCTTCTTTCTTACTTCTTTCTTACTTCTTTCTTACTTCTTTCTTCATTCCTTCTTACTTCTTTCTTACTTCTTTCTTACTTGTTTCTTACTTCTTTCTTTCTTCTTTCTTTCTTCTTTCTTACTTCTTTCTTACTACTTTCTTACTTCTTTCTTTCTTCTTTCTTACTTCTTTCTTACTTCTTTCTTACTTCTTTCTTACATCTTTCTTACTTCTTTCTTACTTCTTTCTTACTTCTTTCTAACTTCCTTCTTACTTCTTTCTTACTTCTTTCTAACTTCTTTCTTTCTTTCTTACTTATTTCTTACTTCTTTCTTACTTCTTTCTTACTTCTTTCGAACTTCTTTCTTAAATCTTTCTTACTTCTTTCTTACTTCTTTCTTCTTTCTTTCTTCTTTCTTTCTTACTTCTTTCTTACTTCTTTATTACATCTTTCTTACTTCTTTCTTTCTTCTTTCTTACTTCTTTCTTACTTCTTTCTTACTTCTTTCTTCATTCCTTCTTACTTCTTTCTTACTACTTTCTTACTTCTTTCTTACTTCTTCCTTTCTTCTTTCTTTCTTCTTTCTTACTTCTTACTTTCTTCTTTCATTCTTATTTCTTTCTTCTTTCTTCCTTACTTCTTTCTTACTAATTTCTTACTTCTTTCTTTCTTATTTCTTTCTTCTTTCTTACTTCTTTCTTACTTCTTTCTAACTTCTTTCTTACTTCTTTCTTACTTCTTTCTAACTTCTTTCTTTCTTACATCTTTCTTACTTCTTTCTTACTTCTTTCTTACTTCTTTCTTACTTCTAAGTTCCTTTTTACTTTTTCTTACTTCTTTCTTACTTCTTTCTTACTTCTTTCTTACTTCTTTCTTACTACTTTCTTACTTATTTCTTTCTTCTTTTTTACTTCTTTCTTACTTCTTTCTTACTTCTTTCTTACATCTTTCTTACTTCTTTCTTACTTCTTTATTACTTCTTTATTACTTCTTTATTACTTCTTTCTCCTTTCTTTCTTTCTTCTTTCTTAAATATTTCTTTCTTACTTCTTTCTTCTTTCTTACTTCTTTCTAACTTCTTTTTTACGTCTTTCTTACTTCTTTCTTACTTCTTTCTTACTTCTTTATTTCTTCTTTCGTTCTCACTTCTTTCTAACTTCTTTCTTTCTTCTTTCTTTCTTACTTCTTTCTTACTTCTTTCTAACTTCTTTCTTTCTTCTTTCTTTCTTCTTTCTTTCTTTTTTCTTTCTTCTTTCTTACTTCTTTCTTACTTCTTTCTTTCTTCTTTCTCACTTCTTTCTTTCTTACTTCTTTCTTACTTCTTTCTTACTTCTTTCTTTCTTCTTTCTTACTTATTTCTAAGTTCCTTCTTACTTTTTCTTACTTCTTTCTTACTTCTTTCTTACTTCTTTCTTACTTCTTTCTTACTACTTTCTTACTTCTTTCTTTCTTCTTTTTTACTTCTTTCTTACTTCTTTCTTACTTCTTTCTTACATCTTTCTTACTTCTTTCTTACTTCTTTATTACTTCTTTATTACTTCTTTATTACTTCTTTCTCCTTTCTTTCTTTCTTCTTTCTTAAATCTTTCTTTCTTACTTCTTTCTTCTTTCTTACTTCTTTCTAACTTCTTTCTTACGTCTTTCTTACTTCTTTCTTACTTCTTTCTTACTTCTTTCTTTCTTCTTTCTTACTTCTTTCTTACTCCTTTCTAACTTCTTTCTTACTTCTTTCTAACTTCTTTCTTTCTTATATCTTTCTTACTTCTTTCTTACTTCTTTCTTTCTTCTTTCTTACTCCTTTCTAACTTCTTTCTTACTTCTTTCTAACTTCTTTCTTACTCCTTTCTAACTTCTTTCTTACTTCTTTCTAACTTCTTTCTTTCTTATATCTTTCTTACTTACTTACTTACTTACTTACTTACTTACTTACTTACTTACTTCTTTCTTCTTTCTTTCTTCTTTCTTTCTTACTTCTTTCTTACTTCTTTCTTACTTCTTTCTTTCTTCTTTCTTACTTCTTTCTTACTCCTTTCTAACTTCTTTCTTACTTCTTTCTAACTTCTTTCTTTCTTATATCTTTCTTACTTCTTTCTTACTTCTTTCTTTCTTCTTTCTTACTCCTTTCTAACTTCTTTCTTACTTCTTTCTAACTTCTTTCTTACTCCTTTCTAACTTCTTTCTTACTTCTTTCTAACTTCTTTCTTTCTTATATCTTTCTTACTTACTTACTTACTTACTTACTTACTTACTTACTTACTTACTTCTTTCTTCTTTCTTTCTTCTTTCTTTCTTACTTCTTTCTTACTTCTTTCTAACTTCTTTCTTTCTTCTTTCTTACTTCTTTCTTACTCCTTTCTAACTTCTTTCTTACTTCTTTCTAACTTCTTTCTTTCTTATATCTTTCTTACTTCTTTCTTACTTCTTTCTTTCTTCTTTCTTACTTCTTTCTAAGTTCCTTCTTACTTTTTCTTACTTCTTTCTTACTTCTTTCTTCCTTCTTTCTTACTTCTTTCTTACTACTTTCTTACTTCTTTCTTTCTTCTTTTTACTTCTTTCTTACTTCTTTCTTACTTCTTTCTTACATCTTTCTTACTTCTTTCTTACTTATTTATTACTTCTTTATTACTTCTTTATTACTTCTTTCTCCTTTCTTTCTTTCTTCTTTCTTAAATCTTTCTTTCTTACTTCTTTCTTCTTTCTTACTTCTTTCTAACTTCTTTCTTACGTCTTTCTTACTTCTTTCTTACTTCTTTCTTACTTCTTTATTTCTTCTTTCTTTCTCACTTCTTTCTAACTTCTTTCTTTCTTCTTTCTTTCTTACTTCTTTCTTACTTCTTTCTAACTTCTTTCTTTCTTCTTTCTTTCTTCTTTCTTTCTTTTTTCTTTCTTCTTTCTTACTTCTTTCTTACTTCTTTCTTTCTTCTTTCTCACTTCTTTCTTTCTTACTTCTTTCTTACTTCTTTCTTACTTCTTTCTTACTTCTTTCTTACTTCTTTCTTTCTTACTTCTTTCTTACTTCTTTCTTTCTTCTTTCTTTCTTACTCCTTTCTTACTTCTTTCTTACTTCTTTCTAACTTCTTTCTTACTTCTTTCTTACTTCTTTCTTACTTCTTTCTAACTTCTTTCTTTCTTCTTTCTTTCTTCTTTCTTTCTTACTTCTTTTTTACTTCTTTCTTTCTTACTTCTCTCTTACTTCTTTCTTACTTCTTTCTTACTTCTTTCTTACTTCTTTCTTACTTCTTTCTTCTTTCTTTCTTCATTCGTTCTTACTTCTTTCTTACTTCTTTCTTACTTCTTTCTTACTTCTTTCTTACTTCTTTCTAACTTCTTTCTTTCTTCTTTCTTTCTTATTTCTTTCTTCTTTCTTTCTTACTTCTTTCTTACTTCTTTCTTTCTTTTCTTACTTCTTTCTTACTTCTTTCTTTCTTACTTCTTTATTACTTCTTTCTTACTTCTTTCTTACTTCTTTCTTTCTTCTTTCTTACTTCTTTCTTACTTCTTTCTTACTTCTTTCTTACATCTTTCTTACTTCTTTCTTACTTCTTTCTTACTTCTTTCTAACTTCCTTCTTACTTCTTTCTTACTTCTTTCTAACTTCTTTCTTTCTTTCTTACTTATTTCTTACTTCTTTCTTACTTCTTTCTTACTTCTTTCTAACTTCTTTCTTAAATCTTTCTTACTTCTTTCTAACTTCTTTCTTTCTTCTTTCTTACTTCTTCCTTACTTCTTTCTTTCTTACTTCTTTCTTACTTCTTTCTTACTTCTTTCTTACCACTTTCTTACTTCTTTCTTACTTCTTTCTTACTTCTTTCTTCTCTCTTTCTTACTTCTATCTTACTTCTTTCTTACTTCTTTCTTCATTCCTTCTTACTTCTTTCTTACTTGTTTCTTACTTCTTTCTTACTTCTTTCTTTCTTACTTCTTTCTTACTTCTAACTTCTTTCTTTCTTATTTCTTTCTTCTTTCTTTCTTCTTTCTTTCTTACTTCTTTCTTACTTCTTTCTTACTTCTTTCTTACTTCTTTCTTACTTCTTTCTTACTTCTTTCTTTCTTCTTTCTTACTTCTTTATTACTTCTTTCTTATTTCTTTCTTCTTTCTTTCTTCTTTCTTTCTTACTTATTTCTTACTTCTTTCTTACTTCTTTCTTCTTTCTTACTTCTTTCTAACTTCTTTCTTACGTCTTTCTTACTTCTTTCTTACTTCTTTCTTTCTTCTTTCTTTCTCACTTCTTTATTACTTCTTTCTTACTTCTTTCTTTCTTACTTCTTTCTTACTTCTTTCTAACCTCTTTCTTACTTCTTTCTTACTTCTTTCTTACTTCTTTCTAACTTCTTTCTTTCTTCTTTCTTTCTTCTTTCTTTCTTCTTTCTTTCTTAATTCTTTCTTACTTATTTCTTACTTCTTTCTTACTTCTTTCTTTCTTCTTTCTTTCTTCTTTCTTTCTTCATTCTTTCTTCTTTCTTACATCTTTCTTACTTCTTTCTTTCTTCTTTCATTTTTCTTTCTTTCTAACTCCTTTCTTACTTCTTTCTTACTTCTTTCAAACTTCTTTCTTACTTCTTTCTTACTTCTTTCTAACTTCTTTCTTTCTTCTTTCTTTCTTCTTTCTTTCTTACTTCTTTCTTACTTCTTTCTAACTTCTTTCTTTCTACTTTCTTACTTCTTTCTTACTCCTTTCTAACTTCTTTCTTACTTCTTTCTAACTTCTTTCTTTCTTATATCTTTCTTACTTCTTTCTTACTTCTTTCTTTCTTCTTTCTTACTTCTTTCTAAGTTCCTTCTTACTTTTTCTTACTTCTTTCTTACTTCTTTCTTACTTCTTTCTTACTTCTTTCTTACTACTTTCTTACTTCTTTCTTTCTTCTTTCTTACTTCTTTCTTACTTCTTTCTTACTTCTTTCTTACTTCTTTCTTACTTCTTTCTTACTTCTTTATTACTTCTTTATTACTTCTTTATTACTTCTTTCTCCTTTCTTTCTTTCTTCTTTCTTAAATCTTTCTTTCTTACTTCTTTCTTCTTTCTTACTTCTTTCTAACTTCTTTCTTACGTCTTTCTTACTTCTTTCTTACTTCTTTCTTACTTCTTTATTTCTTCTTTCTTTCTCACTTCTTTCTAACTTCTCTCTTTCTTCTTTCTTTCTTACTTCTTTCTTACTTCTTTCTAACTTCTTTCTTTCTTCTTTCTTTCTTCTTTCTTTCTTCTTTCTTTCTTCTTTCTTACTTCTTTCTTACTTCTTTCTTTCTTCTTTCTTACTTCTTTCTTTCTTACTTCTTTCTTACCTCTTTCTTACTTCTTTCTTACTTCTTTCTTACTTCTTTCTTTCTTACTTCTTTCTTACTTCTTTCTTTCTTCTTTCTTTCTTACTCCTTTCTTACTTCTTTCTTACTTCTTTCTAACTTCTTTCTTACTTCTTTCTTACTTCTTTCTTACTTCTTTCTAACTTCTTTCTTTCTTCTCTCTTTCTTCTTTCTTTCTTACTTCTTTCTTACTTCTTTCTTTCTTACTTCTCTCTTACTTCTTTCTTACTTCTTTCTTACTTCTTTCTTACTTCTTTCTTCTTTCTTTCTTTCTTCTTTCTTACTTCTTTCTTACTTCTTTCTTACTTCTTTCTTACATCTTTCTTACTTCTTTCTTACTTCTTTCTTACTTCTTTCTAACTTCCTTCTTACTTCTTTCTTACTTCTTTCTAACTTCTTTCTTTCTTTCTTACTTATTTCTTACTTCTTTCTTACTTCTTTCTTACTTCTTTCGAACTTCTTTCTTAAATCTTTCTTACTTCTTTCTAACTTCTTTCTTTCTTCTTTCTTACTTCTTCCTTACTTCTTTCTTTCTTACTTCTTTCTTACTTCTTTCTTACTTCTTTCTTACCTCTTTCTTACTTCTTTCTTACTTCTTTCTTACTTCTTTCTTCTTTATTTCTTACTTCTATCTTACTTCTTTCTTACTTCTTTCTTCATTCCTTCTTACTTCTTTCTTACTTCTTTCTTACTTCTTTCTTACTTGTTTCTTACTTCTTTCTTTCTTACTTCTTTCTTACTTCTTTCTTCTTTCTTTCTTATTTCTTTCTTACTTCTTTCTTACTTCTTTCTTACTTCTTTCTTACATCTTTCTTACTTCTTTCTTTCTTCTTTCTTACTTCTTTCTTACTTCTTTCTTACTTCTTTCTTACTCCTTTCTAACTTCTTTCTTACTTCTTTCTAACTTCTTTCTTTCTTATATCTTTCTTACTTCTTTCTTACTTCTTTCTTTCTTCTTTCTTACTCCTTTCTAACTTCTTTCTTACTTCTTTCTAACTTCTTTCTTACTCCTTTCTAACTTCTTTCTTACTTCTTTCTAACTTCTTTCTTTCTTATATCTTTCTTACTTACTTACTTACTTACTTACTTACTTACTTACTTACTTACTTCTTTCTTCTTTCTTTCTTCTTTCTTTCTTACTTCTTTCTTACTTCTTTCTAACTTCTTTCTTTCTTCTTTCTTACTTCTTTCTTACTCCTTTCTAACTTCTTTCTTACTTCTTTCTAACTTCTTTCTTTCTTATATCTTTCTTACTTCTTTCTTACTTCTTTCTTTCTTCTTTCTTACTTCTTTCTAAGTTCCTTCTTACTTTTTCTTACTTCTTTCTTACTTCTTTCTTACTTCTTTCTTACTTCTTTCTTACTACTTTCTTACTTCTTTCTTTCTTCTTTTTTACTTCTTTCTTACTTCTTTCTTACTTCTTTCTTACATCTTTCTTACTTCTTTCTTACTTCTTTATTACTTCTTTATTACTTCTTTATTACTTCTTTCTCCTTTCTTTCTTTCTTCTTTCTTAAATCTTTCTTTCTTACTTCTTTCTTCTTTCTTACTTCTTTCTAACTTCTTTCTTACGTCTTTCTTACTTCTTTCTTACTTCTTTCTTACTTCTTTATTTCTTCTTTCTTTCTCACTTCTTTCTAACTTCTTTCTTTCTTCTTTCTTTCTTACTTCTTTCTTACTTCTTTCTAACTTCTTTCTTTCTTCTTTCTTTCTTCTTTCTTTCTTTTTTCTTTCTTCTTTCTTACTTCTTTCTTACTTCTTTCTTTCTTCTTTCTCACTTCTTTCTTTCTTACTTCTTTCTTACTTCTTTCTTACTTCTTTCTTACTTCTTTCTTACTTCTTTCTTTCTTACTTCTTTCTTACTTCTTTCTTTCTTCTTTCTTTCTTACTCCTTTCTTACTTCTTTCTTACTTCTTTCTAACTTCTTTCTTACTTCTTTCTTACTTCTTTCTTACTTCTTTCTAACTTCTTTCTTTCTTCTTTCTTTCTTCTTTCTTTCTTACTTCTTTTTTACTTCTTTCTTTCTTACTTCTCTCTTACTTCTTTCTTACTTCTTTCTTACTTCTTTCTTACTTCTTTCTTACTTCTTTCTTCTTTCTTTCTTCATTCGTTCTTACTTCTTTCTTACTTCTTTCTTACTTCTTTCTTACTTCTTTCTTACTTCTTTCTAACTTCTTTCTTTCTTCTTTCTTTCTTATTTCTTTCTTCTTTCTTTCTTACTTCTTTCTTACTTCTTTCTTTCTTTTCTTACTTCTTTCTTACTTCTTTCTTTCTTACTTCTTTATTACTTCTTTCTTACTTCTTTCTTACTTCTTTCTTTCTTCTTTCTTACTTCTTTCTTACTTCTTTCTTACTTCTTTCTTACATCTTTCTTACTTCTTTCTTACTTCTTTCTTACTTCTTTCTAACTTCCTTCTTACTTCTTTCTTACTTCTTTCTAACTTCTTTCTTTCTTTCTTACTTATCTCTTACTTCTTTCTTACTTCTTTCTTACTTCTTTCTAACTTCTTTCTTAAATCTTTCTTACTTCTTTCTAACTTCTTTCTTTCTTCTTTCTTACTTCTTCCTTACTTCTTTCTTTCTTACTTCTTTCTTACTTCTTTCTTACTTCTTTCTTACCACTTTCTTACTTCTTTCTTACTTCTTTCTTACTTCTTTCTTCTTTCTTTCTTACTTCTATCTTACTTCTTTCTTACTTCTTTCTTCATTCCTTCTTACTTCTTTCTTACTTGTTTCTTACTTCTTTCTTACTTCTTTCTTTCTTACTTCTTTCTTACTTCTAACTTCTTTCTTTCTTATTTCTTTCTTCTTTCTTTCTTCTTTCTTTCTTACTTCTTTCTTACTTCTTTCTTACTTCTTTCTTACTTCTTTCTTACTTCTTTCTTACTTCTTTCTTTCTTCTTTCTTACTTCTTTATTACTTCTTTCTTATTTCTTTCTTCTTTCTTTCTTCTTTCTTTCTTACTTATTTCTTACTTCTTTCTTACTTCTTTCTTCTTTCTTACTTCTTTCTAACTTCTTTCTTACGTCTTTCTTACTTCTTTCTTACTTCTTTCTTTCTTCTTTCTTTCTCACTTCTTTATTACTTCTTTCTTACTTCTTTCTTTCTTACTTCTTTCTTACTTCTTTCTAACCTCTTTCTTACTTCTTTCTTACTTCTTTCTTACTTCTTTCTTACTTCTTTCTAACTTCTTTCTTTCTTCTTTCTTTCTTCTTTCTTTCTTCTTTCTTTCTTAATTCTTTCTTACTTATTTCTTACTTCTTTCTTACTTCTTTCTTTCTTCTTTCTTTCTTCTTTCTTTCTTCATTCTTTCTTCTTTCTTACATCTTTCTTACTTCTTTCTTTCTTCTTTCATTTTTCTTTCTTTCTAACTCCTTTCTTACTTCTTTCTTACTTCTTTCAAACTTCTTTCTTACTTCTTTCTTACTTCTTTCTAACTTCTTTCTTTCTTCTTTCTTTCTTCTTTCTTTCTTACTTCTTTCTTACTTCTTTCTAACTTCTTTCTTTCTACTTTCTTACTTCTTTCTTACTCCTTTCTAACTTCTTTCTTACTTCTTTCTAACTTCTTTCTTTCTTATATCTTTCTTACTTCTTTCTTACTTCTTTCTTTCTTCTTTCTTACTTCTTTCTAAGTTCCTTCTTACTTTTTCTTACTTCTTTCTTACTTCTTTCTTACTTCTTTCTTACTTCTTTCTTACTACTTTCTTACTTCTTTCTTTCTTCTTTCTTACTTCTTTCTTACTTCTTTCTTACTTCTTTCTTACTTCTTTCTTACTTCTTTCTTACTTCTTTATTACTTCTTTATTACTTCTTTCTCCTTTCTTTCTTTCTTCTTTCTTAAATCTTTCTTTCTTACTTCTTTCTTCTTTCTTACTTCTTTCTAACTTCTTTCTTACGTCTTTCTTACTTCTTTCTTACTTCTTTCTTACTTCTTTATTTCTTCTTTCTTTCTCACTTCTTTCTAACTTCTCTCTTTCTTCTTTCTTTCTTACTTCTTTCTTACTTCTTTCTAACTTCTTTCTTTCTTCTTTCTTTCTTCTTTCTTTCTTCTTTCTTTCTTCTTTCTTACTTCTTTCTTACTTCTTTCTTTCTTCTTTCTTACTTCTTTCTTTCTTACTTCTTTCTTACCTCTTTCTTACTTCTTTCTTACTTCTTTCTTACTTCTTTCTTTCTTACTTCTTTCTTACTTCTTTCTTTCTTCTTTCTTTCTTACTCCTTTCTTACTTCTTTCTTACTTCTTTCTAACTTCTTTCTTACTTCTTTCTTACTTCTTTCTTACTTCTTTCTAACTTCTTTCTTTCTTCTCTCTTTCTTCTTTCTTTCTTACTTCTTTCTTACTTCTTTCTTTCTTACTTCTCTCTTACTTCTTTCTTACTTCTTTCTTACTTCTTTCTTACTTCTTTCTTCTTTCTTTCTTTCTTCTTTCTTACTTCTTTCTTACTTCTTTCTTACTTCTTTCTTACATCTTTCTTACTTCTTTCTTACTTCTTTCTTACTTCTTTCTAACTTCCTTCTTACTTCTTTCTTACTTCTTTCTAACTTCTTTCTTTCTTTCTTACTTATTTCTTACTTCTTTCTTACTTCTTTCTTACTTCTTTCGAACTTCTTTCTTAAATCTTTCTTACTTCTTTCTAACTTCTTTCTTTCTTCTTTCTTACTTCTTCCTTACTTCTTTCTTTCTTACTTCTTTCTTACTTCTTTCTTACTTCTTTCTTACCTCTTTCTTACTTCTTTCTTACTTCTTTCTTACTTCTTTCTTCGTTATTTCTTACTTCTATCTTACTTCTTTCTTACTTCTTTCTTCATTCCTTCTTACTTCTTTCTTACTTCTTTCTTACTTCTTTCTTACTTGTTTCTTACTTCTTTCTTTCTTACTTCTTTCTTACTTCTTTCTTCTTTCTTTCTTATTTCTTTCTTACTTCTTTCTTACTTCTTTCTTACTTCTTTCTTACATCTTTCTTACTTCTTTCTTTCTTCTTTCTTACTTCTTTCTTACTTCTTTCTTACTTCTTTCTTCATTCCTCCTTACTTCTTTCTTACTTCTTTCTTACTTCTTTCTTACTTCTTCCTTTCTTCTTTCTTTCTTCTTTCTTACTTCTTACTTTCTTCTTTCATTCTTATTTCTTTCTTCTTCTTCCTTACTTCTTTCTTACTTATTTCTTACTTCTTTCTTTCTTATTTCTTTCTTCTTTCTTACTTCTTTCTTACTTCTTTCTAACTTCTTTCTTACTTCTTTCTTACTTCTTTCTAACTTCTTTCTTTCTTACATCTTTCTTACTTCTTTCTTACTTCTTTCTTACTTCTATCTTACTTCTTTCTAAGTTCCTTCTTACTTTTTCTTACTTCTTTCTTACTTCTTTCTTACTTCTTTCTTACTTCTTTCTTACTACTTTCTTACTTCTTTCTTTCTTCTTTCTTACTTCTTTCTTACTTCTTTCTTACATCTTTCTTACTTCTTTCTTACTTCTTTCTTACTTCTTTCTAACTTCCTTCTTACTTCTTTCTTACTTCTTTCTAACTTCTTTCTTTATTTCTTACTTATTTCTTACTTCTTTCTTACTTCTTTCTTACTTCTTTCTTACTTCTTTCTTACTTCTTTCTTACTTCTTTCTTCTTTCTTCTTTCTTTCTTCTTTCTTTCTTACTTCTTTCTTACTTCTTTCTTACTTCTTTCTTACATCTTTCTTACTTCCTTCTTACTTCTTTCTTACTTCTTTCTTACTTCTTTCTTACTTCTTTCTAACTTCTTTCTTACTTATTTCTTACTTCTTTCTAACTTCTTTCTTTCTTACATCTTTCTTACTTCTTTCTTACTTCTTTCTTACTTCTTTCTTACTTCTTTCTTACATCTTTCTTACTTCTTTCTTACTTCTTTCTTACTTCTTTCTAACTTCCTTCTTACTTCTTTCTTACTTCTTTCTAACTTCTTTCTTTCTTTCTTACTTATTTCTTAGTTCTTTCTTACTTCTTTCTTAGTTCTTTCTAACTTCTTTCTTAAATCTTTCTTACTTCTTTCTAACTTCTTTCTTACTTCTTTCTTACTTCTTTCTTACTTCTTTCTAACTTCTTTCTTTCTTCTTTCTTTCTTCTTTCTTTCTTCTTTCTTTCTTATTTCTTTCTTACTTCTTTCTTACTTCTTTCTTACTTCTTTCTTTCTTACTTCTTTCTTACTTCTTTACTACTTCTTTATTACTTCTTTCTCCATTCTTTCTTTCTTCTTTCTTAAAACTTTCTTTCTTCTTTCTTACTTCTTTCTTAGTTCTATCTGACTTCTTTCTTACTTCTTTCTTCTCTCTTTCTTACTTCTTTCTTACTTCTTTCTAACTTCTTTCTTACTTCTTTCTTTCTTCTTTCTTACTTCTTTCTTTCTTCTTTCTTTCTTACTTCTTTCATACTTCTTTCTTCTTTCTTACTTCTTTCCTCTTTCTTTCTTACTTCTTTCTTACTTCTTTCTTCCTTCTTTCTTATTTCTTTCTTACTTCATTCTTACATCTTTCTTCATTCCTTCTTACTTCTTTCTTACTTCTTTCTTACTTCTTTCTTACTTCTTTCTTACTTCTTTCTAACTTCTTTCTTACTTCTTACTTACTTCTTTGTTTCTTCTTTCTTTCTTCTTTCTTTCTTCTTTCTTTCTTACTTCTTCCCTACTTCTTTCTTACTTCTTTCTTACTTCTTTCTTTCTTCTTTCTTTCTTCTTCCTTACTTCTTTCTTTCTTCTTTCTTTCTTACTTCTTTCTTCTTTCTTTCTTACTTCTTTCTTACTTCTTTCTTACTTCTTTCTTACTTCTTTCTTACTTCTTTCTTTCTTACTTCTTTCTTACTTCTTTCTTACTTCATTCTTTTTTTTCTTTCTTCTTTCTTACTTCTTTCTTTCTTCTTTCTTACTTCTTTCTTACTTCTTTCTTACTTCTTTCTTCCTTCTTTCTTACTTATTTCTTACTTCTTTCTTACTTCTTTCTTACTTCTTTCTTTCTTTTTTCTTACTTCTTTATTACTTCTTTCTTACTTCTTTCTTACTTCTTTCTTTCTTCTTTCTTACTTCTTTCTTTCTTCTTTCTTACTTCTTTCTTACTTCTTTCTTACTTCTTTCTTCTTTCTTTCTTTCTTCTTTCTTATATCTTTCTTTCTTTTTTCTTACTTCTTCCTTAGTTCTTTCTTACTTCTTTCTTACTTCTTTCTTCTTTCTTTCTTACTTCTTTCTTACTTCTTTCTTACTTATTTCTTCTTTCTTACTACTTTCTAACTTCTTTCTTACGTCTTTCTTACTTCTTTCTTACTTCTTTCTTACTTCTTTCTTCTTTCTTTCTTTCTTCTTTCTTATATCTTTCTTTCTTTTTTCTTACTTCTTCCTTAGTTCTTTCTTACTTCTTTCTTACTTCTTACTTCTTTCTTTCTTACTTCTTTCTTACTTCTTTCTTTCTTCTTTCTTTCTTACTCCTTTCTTACTTCTTTCTTACTTCTTTCTAACTTCTTTCTTACTTCTTTCTTACTTCTTTCTAACTTCTTTCTTTCTTCTTTCTTTCTTCTTTCTTTCTTACTTCTTTCTTATTTCTTTCTTTCTTACTTCTTTCTTACTTCTTTCTTACTTCTTTCTTACTTCTTTCTTACTTCTTTCTTACTTCTTTCTTCTTTCTTTCTTACTTCTTTCTTACTTCTTTCTTACTTCTTTCTTACTTCTTTCTTACTTCTTTCTAACTTCTTTCTTTCTTCTTTCTTTCTTATTTCTTTCTTCTTTCTTTCTTACTTCTTTCTTACTTCTTTCTTTCTTCTTTCTTACTTCTTTCTTACTTCTTTCTTTCTTACTTCTTTTTACTTCTTTCTTAATTCTTTCTTACTTCTTTCTTCTTTCTTTCTTTCTTCTTTCTTACATCTTTCTTTCTTCTTTCTTAATTCTTTCTTTCTTCTTTCTTTCTTACTTCTTTCTTACTTCTTTCTTCTTTCTTACTTCTTTCTTCTTTCTTTCTTACTTCTTTCTTATTTCTTTCTTCATTCGTTCTTACTTCTTTCTTACTTCTTTCTTACTTCTTTCTTACTTCTTTCTTACTTCTTTCTTACTTCTTTTTTACTTCTTTCTTACTTCTTTCTAACTTCTTTCTTTCTTCTTTCTTTCTTCTTTCTTTCTTCTTTCTTTCTTACTTCTCTCTTACTTCTTTCTTACTTCTTTCTTACTTCTTTCTTACTTCTTTCTTCTTTCTTTCTTCTTTCTTTCTTACTTCTTTCTTACTTCTTTCTTACTTCTTTCTTACATCTTTCTTACTTCTTTCTTTCTTCTTTCTTCCTTCTTTCTTACTTCTTTCTTACTTCTTTCTTCATTCCTTCTTACTTCTTTCTCTACTACTTTCTTACTTCTTTCTTACTTCTTCCTTTCTTCTTTCTTTCTTCTTTCTTACATCTTACTTTCTTCTTTCATTCTTATTTCTTTCTTCTTTCTTCCTTACTTCTTTCTTACTTATTTCTTACTTCTTTCTTTCTTATTTCTTTCTTCTTTCTTACTTCTTTCTTACTTCTTTCTAACTTCTTTCTTACTTCTTTCTTACTTCTTTCTAACTTCTTTCTTTCTTACATCTTTCTTACTTCTTTCTTACTTCTTTCTTACTTCTTTCTTACTTCTTTCTAACTTCCTTCATACTTTTTCTTACTTCTTTCTTACTTCTTTCTTACTTCTTTCTTACTTCTTTCTTACTACTTTCTTACTTCTTTCTTTCTTCTTTCTAACTTCCTTCTTACTTCTTTCTTACTTCTTTCTAACTTCTTTCTTTCTTTCTTACTAATTTCTTACTTCTTTCTTACTTCTTTCTTACTTCTTTCTAACTTCTTTCTTAAATCTTTCTTACTTCTTTCTAACTTCTTTCTTTCTTCTTTCTTACTTCTTCCTTACTTCTTTCTTTCTTACTTCTTTCTTACTTCTTTCTTACCACTTTCTTACTTCTTTCTTACTTCTCTCTTACTTCTTTCTTCTTTCTTTCTTACTTCTATCTTACTTCTTTCTTACTTCTTTCTTCACTTCTTTCTAACTTCTTTCTTACTTCTTTCTTACTTCTTTCTTACTTCTTTCTTACTTCTTTCTTACTACTTTCTTACTTCTTTCTTTCTTCTTTCTTACTTCTTTCTTACTTCTTTCTTACATCTTTCTTACTTCTTTCTTACTTCTTTCTTACTTCTTTCTAACTTCCTTCTTACTTCTTTCTTACTTCTTTCTAACTTCTTTCTTTATTTCTTACTTATTTCTTACTTCTTTCTTACTTCTTTCTTACTTCTTTCTTACTTCTTTCTTACTTCTTTCTTACTTCTTTCTTCTTTCTTCTTTCTTTCTTCTTTCTTTCTTACTTCTTTCTTACTTCTTTCTTACTTCTTTCTTACATCTTTCTTACTTCCTTCTTACTTCTTTCTTACTTCTTTCTTACTTCTTTCTTACTTCTTTCTAACTTCTTTCTTACTTATTTCTTACTTCTTTCTAACTTCTTTCTTTCTTACATCTTTCTTACTTCTTTCTTACTTCTTTCTTACTTCTTTCTTACTTCTTTCTTACATCTTTCTTACTTCTTTCTTACTTCTTTCTTACTTCTTTCTAACTTCCTTCTTACTTCTTTCTTACTTCTTTCTAACTTCTTTCTTTCTTTCTTACTTATTTCTTACTTCTTTCTTACTTCTTTCTTAGTTCTTTCTAACTTCTTTCTTAAATCTTTCTTACTTCTTTCTAACTTCTTTCTTACTTCTTTCTTACTTCTTTCTTACTTCTTTCTAACTTCTTTCTTTCTTCTTTCTTTCTTCTTTCTTTCTTCTTTCTTTCTTATTTCTTTCTTACTTCTTTCTTACTTCTTTCTTACTTCTTTCTTTCTTACTTCTTTCTTACTTCTTTACTACTTCTTTATTACTTCTTTCTCCATTCTTTCTTTCTTCTTTCTTAAAACTTTCTTTCTTCTTTCTTACTTCTTTCTTAGTTCTATCTGACTTCTTTCTTACTTCTTTCTTCTCTCTTTCTTACTTCTTTCTTACTTCTTTCTAACTTCTTTCTTACTTCTTTCTTTCTTCTTTCTTACTTCTTTCTTTCTTCTTTCTTTCTTACTTCTTTCATACTTCTTTCTTCTTTCTTACTTCTTTCCTCTTTCTTTCTTACTTCTTTCTTACTTCTTTCTTCCTTCTTTCTTATTTCTTTCTTACTTCATTCTTACATCTTTCTTCATTCCTTCTTACTTCTTTCTTACTTCTTTCTTACTTCTTTCTTACTTCTTTCTTACTTCTTTCTAACTTCTTTCTTACTTCTTACTTACTTCTTTGTTTCTTCTTTCTTTCTTCTTTCTTTCTTCTTTCTTTCTTACTTCTTCCCTACTTCTTTCTTACTTCTTTCTTACTTCTTTCTTTCTTCTTTCTTTCTTCTTCCTTACTTCTTTCTTTCTTCTTTCTTTCTTACTTCTTTCTTCTTTCTTTCTTACTTCTTTCTTACTTCTTTCTTACTTCTTTCTTACTTCTTTCTTACTTCTTTCTTTCTTACTTCTTTCTTACTTCTTTCTTACTTCATTCTTTTTTTTCTTTCTTCTTTCTTACTTCTTTCTTTCTTCTTTCTTACTTCTTTCTTACTTCTTTCTTACTTCTTTCTTCCTTCTTTCTTACTTATTTCTTACTTCTTTCTTACTTCTTTCTTACTTCTTTCTTTCTTTTTTCTTACTTCTTTATTACTTCTTTCTTACTTCTTTCTTACTTCTTTCTTTCTTCTTTCTTACTTCTTTCTTTCTTCTTTCTTACTTCTTTCTTACTTCTTTCTTACTTCTTTCTTCTTTCTTTCTTTCTTCTTTCTTATATCTTTCTTTCTTTTTTCTTACTTCTTCCTTAGTTCTTTCTTACTTCTTTCTTACTTCTTTCTTCTTTCTTTCTTACTTCTTTCTTACTTCTTTCTTACTTATTTCTTCTTTCTTACTACTTTCTAACTTCTTTCTTACGTCTTTCTTACTTCTTTCTTACTTCTTTCTTACTTCTTTCTTCTTTCTTTCTTTCTTCTTTCTTATATCTTTCTTTCTTTTTTCTTACTTCTTCCTTAGTTCTTTCTTACTTCTTTCTTACTTCTTACTTCTTTCTTTCTTACTTCTTTCTTACTTCTTTCTTTCTTCTTTCTTTCTTACTCCTTTCTTACTTCTTTCTTACTTCTTTCTAACTTCTTTCTTACTTCTTTCTTACTTCTTTCTAACTTCTTTCTTTCTTCTTTCTTTCTTCTTTCTTTCTTACTTCTTTCTTATTTCTTTCTTTCTTACTTCTTTCTTACTTCTTTCTTACTTCTTTCTTACTTCTTTCTTACTTCTTTCTTACTTCTTTCTTCTTTCTTTCTTACTTCTTTCTTACTTCTTTCTTACTTCTTTCTTACTTCTTTCTTACTTCTTTCTAACTTCTTTCTTTCTTCTTTCTTTCTTATTTCTTTCTTCTTTCTTTCTTACTTCTTTCTTACTTCTTTCTTTCTTCTTTCTTACTTCTTTCTTACTTCTTTCTTTCTTACTTCTTTTTACTTCTTTCTTAATTCTTTCTTACTTCTTTCTTCTTTCTTTCTTTCTTCTTTCTTACATCTTTCTTTCTTCTTTCTTAATTCTTTCTTTCTTCTTTCTTTCTTACTTCTTTCTTACTTCTTTCTTCTTTCTTACTTCTTTCTTCTTTCTTTCTTACTTCTTTCTTATTTCTTTCTTCATTCGTTCTTACTTCTTTCTTACTTCTTTCTTACTTCTTTCTTACTTCTTTCTTACTTCTTTCTTACTTCTTTTTTACTTCTTTCTTACTTCTTTCTAACTTCTTTCTTTCTTCTTTCTTTCTTCTTTCTTTCTTCTTTCTTTCTTACTTCTCTCTTACTTCTTTCTTACTTCTTTCTTACTTCTTTCTTACTTCTTTCTTCTTTCTTTCTTCTTTCTTTCTTACTTCTTTCTTACTTCTTTCTTACTTCTTTCTTACATCTTTCTTACTTCTTTCTTTCTTCTTTCTTCCTTCTTTCTTACTTCTTTCTTACTTCTTTCTTCATTCCTTCTTACTTCTTTCTCTACTACTTTCTTACTTCTTTCTTACTTCTTCCTTTCTTCTTTCTTTCTTCTTTCTTACATCTTACTTTCTTCTTTCATTCTTATTTCTTTCTTCTTTCTTCCTTACTTCTTTCTTACTTATTTCTTACTTCTTTCTTTCTTATTTCTTTCTTCTTTCTTACTTCTTTCTTACTTCTTTCTAACTTCTTTCTTACTTCTTTCTTACTTCTTTCTAACTTCTTTCTTTCTTACATCTTTCTTACTTCTTTCTTACTTCTTTCTTACTTCTTTCTTACTTCTTTCTAACTTCCTTCATACTTTTTCTTACTTCTTTCTTACTTCTTTCTTACTTCTTTCTTACTTCTTTCTTACTACTTTCTTACTTCTTTCTTTCTTCTTTCTAACTTCCTTCTTACTTCTTTCTTACTTCTTTCTAACTTCTTTCTTTCTTTCTTACTAATTTCTTACTTCTTTCTTACTTCTTTCTTACTTCTTTCTAACTTCTTTCTTAAATCTTTCTTACTTCTTTCTAACTTCTTTCTTTCTTCTTTCTTACTTCTTCCTTACTTCTTTCTTTCTTACTTCTTTCTTACTTCTTTCTTACCACTTTCTTACTTCTTTCTTACTTCTCTCTTACTTCTTTCTTCTTTCTTTCTTACTTCTATCTTACTTCTTTCTTACTTCTTTCTTCACTTCTTTCTAACTTCTTTCTTACTTCTTTCTTACTTCTTTCTAACTTCTTTCTTTCTTCTTTCTTTCTTCTTTCTTTCTTACTTCTTTCTTACTTCTTTCTAACTTCTTTCTTTCTTCTTTCTTACTTCTTTCTTACTTCTTTCTAACTTCTTTCTTACTTCTTTCTAACTTCTTTCTTTCTTATATCTTTCTTACTTCTTTCTTACTTCTTTCTTTCTTCTTCCTTACTTCTTTCTAAGTTCCTTCTTACTTTTTCTTACTTCTTTCTTACTTCTTTCTTACTTCTTTCTTACTTCTTTCTTTACTACTTTCTTACTTCTTTCTTTCTTCTTTCTTACTTCTTTCTTACTTCTTTCTTACTTCTTTCTTTCATCTTTCTTACTTCTTTCTTACTTCTTTCTTACTTCTTTATTACTTCTTTATTACTTCTTTCTCCTTTCTTTCTTTCTTCTTTCTTAAATCTTTCTTTCTTCTTTCTTACTTCTTTCTTTCTTCTTTCTTACTTCTTTCTTACTTCTTTCTTACTTCTTTCTTCTTTCTTTCTTCTTTCTTACTTCTTTCTTTCTTACTTCTTTCTAACTTCTTTTTCTTCTTTCTTTCTTCTTTATTTCTTCTTTCTTTCTTACTTATTTCTTACTTCTTTCTTACTTCTTTCTTCTTTCTTACTTCTTTCTAACTTCTTTCTTACGTCTTTCTTACTTCTTTCTTACTTCTTTCTTACTTCTTTCTTTCTTCTTTCTTTCTCACTTCTTTCTAACTTCTTTCTTTCTTCTTTCTTTCTTACTTCTTTCTTACTTCTTTATAACTTCTTTCTTTCTTCTTTCTTTCTTCTTTCTTTCTTCTTTCTTACTTCTTTCTTTCTTACTTCTTTCTTACTTCTTTCTTTCTTCTTTCTTTCCTACTCCTTTCTTACTTCTTTCTTACTTCTTTCTAACTTCTTTCTTACTTCTTTCTTACTTCTTTCTTACTTCTTTCTTACTTCTTTCTTCTTTCTTTCTTACTTCTTTCTTACTTCTTTCTTACTTCTTTCTTACTTCTTTCTAACTTCTTTCTTTCTTCTTTCTTTCTTATTTCTTTCTTCTTTCTTTCTTACTTCTTTCTTACTTCTTTCTTTCTTTTCTTACTTCTTTCTTACTTCTTTCTTTCTTACTTCTTTATTACTTCTTTCTTACTTCTTTCTTACTTCTTTCTTCTTTCTTTCTTTCTTCTTTCTTACATCTTTCTTTCTTCTTTCTTAATTCTTTCTTTCTTCTTTCTTTCTTACTTCTTTCTTACTTGTTTCTTACTTCTTTCTTTCTTACTTCTTTCTTACTTCTAACTTCTTTCTTTCTTCTTTCTTACTTCTTTATTACTTCTTTCTTATTTCTTTCTTACTTCTTTCTTCTTTCTTACTTCTCTCTTACTTCTTTCTTACTTCTTTCTTACTTCTTTCTAACTTCTTTTTTCTTCTTTCTTTCTTCTTTCTTTCTTCTTTCTTTCTTACTTATTTCTTACTTCTTTCTTACTTCTTTCTTCTTTCTTACTTCTTTCTAACTTCTTTCTTACGTCTTTCTTACTTCTTTCTTACTTCTTTCTTTCTTCTTTCTTTCTCACTTCTTTCTTACTTCTTTCTTACTTCTTTCTTTCTTACTTCTTTCTCACTTCTTTCTAACCTCTTTCTTACTTCTTTCTTACTTCTTTCTTACTTCTTTCTAACTTCTTTCTTTCTTCTTTATTTCTTCTTTCTTTCTTCTTTCTTTCTTAATTCTTTCTTACTTCTTTCTTACTTCTTTCTTACTTCTTTCTTTCTTGTTTCTTTCTTCTTTCTTTCTTCATTCTTTCTTCTTTCTTACTTCTTTCTTACTTCTTTCTTTCTTCTTTCTTTTTTCTTTCTTTCTTACTCCTTTCTTACTTCTTTCTTACTTCTTTCTAACTTCTTTCTTACTTCTTTCTTACTTCTTTCTAACTTCTTTCTTTCTTCTTTCTTTCTTCTTTCTTTCTTACTTGTTTCTTACTTCTTTCTAACTTCTTTCTTTCTTCTTTCTTACTTCTTTCTTACTTCTTTCTAACTTCTTTCTTACTTCTTTCTAACTTCTTTCTTTCTTATATCTTTCTTACTTCTTTCTTACTTCTTTCTTTCTTCTTTCTTACTTCTTTCTAAGTTCCTTCTTACTTTTTCTTACTTCTTTCTTACTTCTTTCTTACTTCTTTCTTACTTCTTTCTTTACTACTTTCTTACTTCTTTCTTTCTTCTTTCTTACTTCTTTCTTACTTCTTTCTTACTTCTTTCTTACATCTTTCTTACTTCTTTCTTACTTCTTTCTTACTTCTTTATTACTTCTTTATTACTTCTTTCTCCTTTCTTTCTTTCTTCTTTCTTAAATCTTTCTTTCTTCTTTCTTACTTCTTTCTTTCTTCTTTCTTACTTCTTTCTTACTTCTTTCTTACTTCTTTCTTCTTTCTTTCTTCTTTATTTCTTCTTTCTTTCTTACTTATTTCTTACTTCTTTCTTACTTCTTTCTTCTTTCTTACTTCATTATAACTTCTTTCTTACGTCTTTCTTACTTCTTTCTTACTTCTTTCTTACTTCTTTCTTTCTTCTTTCTTTCTCACTTCTTTCTAACCTATTTCTTTCTTCTTTCTTTCTTACTTCTTTCTTACTTCTTTATAACTTCTTTCTTTCTTCTTTCTTTCTTCTTTCTTTCTTCTTTCTTTCTTCTTTCTTACTTCTTTCTTACTTCTTTCTTTCTTCTTTCTTACTTCTTTCTTTCTTACTTCTTTCTTACTTCTTTCTTACTTCTTTCTTACTTCTTTCTTACTTACTTCTTTCTTACTTCTTTCTTTCTTCTTTCTTTCTTACTCCTTTCTTACTTCTTTCTTACTTCTTTCTAACTTCTTTCTTACTTCTTTCTTACTTCTTTCTTACTTCTTTCTAACTTCTTTCTTTCTTCTTTCTTTCTTCTTTCTTTCTTACTTCTTTCTTACTTCTTTCTTTCTTACTTCTCTCTTACTTCTTTCTTACTTCTTTCTTACTTCTTTCTTACTTCTTTCTTCTTTCTTTCTTACATCTTTCTTACTTCTTTCTTACTCCTTTCTTACTTCTTTCTTACTTCTTTCTAACTTCTTTCTTTCTTCTTTCTTTCTTATTTCTTTCTTCTTCCTTTCTTACTTCTTTCTTACTTCTTTCTTTCTTTTCTTACTTCTTTCTTACTTCTTTCTTTCTTACTTCTTTATTACTTCTTTCTTACTTCTTTCTTACGTCTTTCTTACTTCTTTCTTACTTCTTTCTTACTTCTTTCTTTCTTCTTTCTTTCTCACTTCTTTCTAACTTCTTTCTTTCTTCTTTCTTTCTTACTTCTTTCTTACTTCTTTATAACTTCTTTCTTTCTTCTTTCTTTCTTCTTTCTTTCTTCTTTCTTTCTTCTTTCTTAATTCTTTCTTACTTCTTTCTTTCTTCTTTCTTACTTCTTTCTTTCTTACTTCTTTCTTACTTCTTTCTTACTTCTTTCTTACTTCTTTCTTACTTCTTTCTTTCTTCTTTCTTTCTTACTTCTTTCTTACTTCTTTCTTACTTCTTTCTTACTTCTTTCTTACTTCTTTCTTACTTCTTTCTTTCTTCTTTCTTACTTCTTTATTACTTCTTTCTTATTTCTTTCTTACTTCTTTCTTCTTTCTTACTTCTCTCTTACTTCTTTCTTACTTCTTTCTTACTTCTTTCTAACTTCTTTTTTCTTCTTTCTTTCTTCTTTCTTTCTTCTTTCTTTCTTACTTATTTCTTACTTCTTTCTTACTTCTTTCTTCTTTCTTACTTCTTTCTAACTTCTTTCTTACGTCTTTCTTACTTCTTTCTTACTTCTTTCTTTCTTCTTTCTTTCTCACTTCTTTCTTACTTCTTTCTTACTTCTTTCTTTCTTCTTTCTTACTTCTTTCTAACCTCTTTCCTCCTTCTTTCTTACTTCTTTCTTACTTCTTTCTAACTTCTTTCTTTCTTCTTTATTTCTTCTTTCTTTCTTCTTTCTTTCTTAATTCTTTCTTACTTCTTTCTTACTTCTTTCTTACTTCTTTCTTTCTTGTTTCTTTCTTCTTTCTTTCTTCATTCTTTCTTCTTTCTTACTTCTTTCTTACTTCTTTCTTTCTTCTTTCTTTTTTCTTTCTTTCTTACTCCTTTCTTACTTCTTTCTTACTTCTTTCTAACTTCTTTCTTACCTTTTTCTTACTTCTTTCTAACTTCTTTCTTTCTTCTTTCTTTCTTCTTTCTTTCTTACTTCTTTCTTACTTCTTTCTAACTTCTTTCTTTCTTCTTTCTTACTTCTTTCTTACTTCTTTCTAACTTCTTTCTTACTTCTTTCTAAATTCTTTCTTTCTTATATCTTTCTTACTTCTTTCTTACTTCTTTCTTTCTTCTTTCTTACTTCTTTCTAAGTTCCTTCTTACTTTTTCTTACTTCTTTCTTACTTCTTTCTTACTTCTTTCTTACTTCTTTCTTTACTACTTTCTTACTTCTTTCTTTCTTCTTTCTTACTTCTTTCTTACTTCTTTCTTACTTCTTTCTTACATCTTTCTTACTTCTTTCTTACTTCTTTCTTACTTCTTTATTACTTCTTTATTACTTCTTTCTCCTTTCTTTCTTTCTTCTTTCTTAAATCTTTCTTTCTTCTTTCTTACTTCTTTCTTTCTTCTTTCTTACTTCTTTCTTACTTCTTTCTTACTTCTTTCTTCTTTCTTTCTTCTTTATTTCTTCTTTCTTTCTTACTTATTTCTTACTTCTTTCTCACTTCTTTCTTCTTTCTTACTTCTTTCTAACTTCTTTCTTACGTCTTTCTTACTTCTTTCTTACTTCTTTCTTACTTCTTTCTTTCTTCTTTCTTTCTCACTTCTTTCTAACTTCTTTCTTTCTTCTTTCTTTCTTACTTCTTTCTTACTTCTTTATAACTTCTTTCTTTCTTCTTTCTTTCTTCTTTCTTTCTTCTTTCTTTCTTCTTTCTTACTTCTTTCTTACGTCTTTCTTTCTTCTTTCTTACTTCTTTCTTTCTTACTTCTTTCTTACTTCTTTCTTACTTCTTTCTTACTTCTTTCTTACTTCTTTCTTACTTCTTTCTTTCTTCTTTCTTTCTTACTCCTTTCTTACTTCTTTCTTACTTCTTTCTAACTTCTTTCTTACTTCTTTCTTACTTCTTTCTTACTTCTTTCTAACTTCTTTCTTTCTTCTTTCTTTCTTCTTTCTTTCTTACTTCTTTCTTACTTCTTTCTTTCTTACTTCTCTCTTACTTCTTTCTTACTTCTTTCTTACTTCTTTCTTACTTCTTTCTTCTTTCTTTCTTACTTCTTTCTTACTTCTTTCTTACTTCTTTCTTACTTCTTTCTTACTTCTTTCTAACTTCTTTCTTTCTTCTTTCTTTCTTATTTCTTTCTTCTTCCTTTCTTACTTCTTTCTTACTTCTTTCTTTCTTTTCTTACTTCTTTCTTACTTCTTTCTTTCTTACTTCTTTATTACTTCTTTCTTACTTCTTTCTTACGTCTTTCTTACTTCTTTCTTACTTCTTTCTTACTTCTTTCTTTCTTCTTTCTTTCTCACTTCTTTCTAACTTCTTTCTTTCTTCTTTCTTTCTTACTTCTTTCTTACTTCTTTATAACTTCTTTCTTTCTTCTTTCTTTCTTCTTTCTTTCTTCTTTCTTTCTTCTTTCTTACTTCTTTCTTACTTCTTTCTTTCTTCTTTCTTACTTCTTTCTTTCTTACTTCTTTCTTACTTCTTTCTTACTTCTTTCTTACTTCTTTCTTACTTCTTTCTTTCTTCTTTCTTTCTTACTTCTTTCTTACTTCTTTCTTACTTCTTTCTTACTTCTTTCTTACTTCTTTCTTACTTCTTTCTTTCTTCTTTCTTACTTCTTTATTACTTCTTTCTTATTTCTTTCTTACTTCTTTCTTCTTTCTTACTTCTCTCTTACTTCTTTCTTACTTCTTTCTTACTTCTTTCTAACTTCTTTTTTCTTCTTTCTTTCTTCTTTCTTTCTTCTTTCTTTCTTACTTATTTCTTACTTCTTTCTTACTTCTTTCTTCTTTCTTACTTCTTTCTAACTTCTTTCTTACGTCTTTCTTACTTCTTTCTTACTTCTTTCTTTCTTCTTTCTTTCTCACTTCTTTCTTACTTCTTTCTTACTTCTTTCTTTCTTACTTCTTTCTTACTTCTTTCTAACCTCTTTCTTACTTCTTTCTTACTTCTTTCTTACTTCTTTCTAACTTCTTTCTTTCTTCTTTATTTCTTCTTTCTTTCTTCTTTCTTTCTTAATTCTTTCTTACTTCTTTCTTTCTTGTTTCTTTCTTCTTTCTTTCTTCATTCTTTCTTCTTTCTTACTTCTTTCTTACTTCTTTCTTTCTTCTTTCTTTTTTCTTTCTTTCTTACTCCTTTCTTACTTCTTTCTTACTTCTTTCTAACTTCTTTCTTACTTCTTTCTTACTTCTCTCTAACTTCTTTCTTTCTTCTTTCTTTCTTCTTTCTTTCTTACTTCTTTCTTACTTCTTTCTAACTTCTTTCTTTCTTCTTTCTTACTTCTTTCTTACTTCTTTCTAACTTCTTTCTTACTTCTTTCTAACTTCTTTCTTTCTTATATCTTTCTTACTTCTTTCTTACTTCTTTCTTTCTTCTTTCTTACTTCTTTCTAAGTTCCTTCTTACTTTTTCTTACTTCTTTCTTACTTCTTTCTTACTTCTTTCTTACTTCTTTCTTTACTACTTTCTTACTTCTTTCTTTCTTCTTTCTTACTTCTTTCTTACTTCTTTCTTACTTCTTTCTTACATCTTTCTTACTTCTTTCTTACTTCTTTCTTACTTCTTTATTACTTCTTTATTACTTCTTTCTCCTTTCTTTCTTTCTTCTTTCTTAAATCTTTCTTTCTTCTTTCTTACTTCTTTCTTTCTTCTTTCTTACTTCTTTCTTACTTCTTTCTTACTTCTTTCTTCCTTCTTTCTTCTTTATTTCTTCTTTCTTTCTTACTTATTTCTTACTTCTTTCTTACTTCTTTCTTCTTTCTTACTTCTTTCTAACTTCTTTCTTACGTCTTTCTTACTTCTTTCTTACTTCTTTCTTACTTCTTTCTTTCTTCTTTCTTTCTCACTTCTTTCTAACTTCTTTCTTTCTTCTTTCTTTCTTACTTCTTTCTTACTTCTTTATAACTTCTTTCTTTCTTCTTTCTTTCTTCTTTCTTTCTTCTTTCTTTCTTCTTTCTTACTTCTTTCTTACTTCTTTCTTTCTTCTTTCTTACTTCTTTCTTTCTTACTTCTTTCTTACTTCTTTCTTACTTCTTTCTTACTTCTTTCTTACTTCTTTCTTTCTTACTTCTTTCTTACTTCTTTCTTTCTTCTTTCTTTCTTACTCCTTTCTTACTTCTCTCTTACTTCTTTCTTACTTCTTTCTTACTTCTTTCTTACTTCTTTCTTCTTTCTTTCTTACTTCTATCTTACTTCTTTCTTACTTCTTTCTTCATTCCTTCTTACTAATTTCTTACTTGTTTCTTACTACTTTCTTACTTGTTTCTTACTTCTTTCTTTCTTACTTCTTTCTTACTTCTAACTTCTTTCTTTCTTCTTTCTTTCTTCTTTCTTTCTTCTTTCTTTCTTACTTCTTTCTTACTTCTTTCTTACTTCTTTCTTACTTCTTTCTTACTTCTTTCTTTCTTCTTTCTTACTTCTTTCTTTCTTCTTTCTTACTTCTTTATTACTTTTTTCTTACTTTTTCTTACTTCTTTCTTTCTTCTTTCTTACTTCTCTCTTACTTCTTTCTTACTTCTTTCTTACTTCTTTATAACTTCTTTTTTCTTCTTTCTTTCTTCTTTCTTTCTTACTTATTTCTTACTTCTTTCTTCTTTCTTACTTCTTTCTAACTTCTTTCTTACGTCTTTCTTACTTCTTTCTTACTTCTTTCTTTCTTCTTTCTTTCTCACTTCTTTCTTACTTCTTTCTTACTTCTTTCTTTCTTACTTCTTTCTTACTTCTTTCTAACCTCTTTCTTACTTCTTTCTTACTTCTTTCTAACTTCTTTCTTTCTTCTTTATTTCTTCTTTCTTTCTTCTTTCTTTCTTAATTATTTCTTACTTCTTTCTTACTTCTTTCTTACTTCTTTCTTTCTTCTTTCTTTCTTCTTTCTTTCTTCATTCTTTCTTCTTTCTTACTTCTTTCTTACTTCTTTCTTTCTTCTTTCTTTTTTCTTTCTTTCTTACTCCTTTCTTACTTCTTTCTTACTTCTTTCTAACTTCTTTATTACTTCTTTCTTACTTCTTTCTAACTTCTTTCTTTCTTCTATCTTTCTTCTTTCTTTCTTACTTCTTTCTTACTTCTTTCTTTCTTATTTCTTTCTTCTTTCTTACTTCTTTCTTACTTCTTTCTAACTTCTTTCTTACTTCTTTCTTACTTCTTTCTAACTTCTTTCTTTCTTACATCTTTCTTACTTCTTTCTTACTTCTTTCTTTCTTCTTTCTTACTTCTTTCTAAGTTCCTTCTTACTTTTTCTTACTTCTTTCTTCCTTCTTCCTTACTTCTTTCTTTCTTACTTCTTTCTTACTACTTTCTTACTTCTTTCTTTCTTCTTTCTTACTTCTTTCTTACTTCTTTCTTACTTCTTTCTTACATCTTTCTTACTTCTTTCTTACTTCTTTCTTACTTCTTTCTAACTTCCTTCTTACTTCTTTCTTACTTCTTTCTAACTTCTTTCTTACATCTTTCTTACTTCTTTCTTTCTTCTTTCTTACTTCTTTCTTACTTCTTTCTTACTTCTTTCTTCATTCCTTTTTACTTCTTTCTTACTTCTTTCTTACTTCTTTCTTACTTCTTTCTTTCTTCTTTCTTTCTTCTTTCTTACTTCTTACTTTCTTCTTTCATTCTTATTTCTTTCTTCTTTCTTCCTTACTTCTTTCTTACTTATTTCTTACTTCTTTCTTTCTTATTTCTTTCTTGTTTCTTACTTCTTTCTTCTTTCTAACTTCTTTCTTACTTCTTTCTTACTTCTTTCTAACTTCTTTCTTTCTTACATCTTTCTTACTTCTTTCTTACTTCTTTCTTACTTCTTTCTAAGTTCCTTCTTACATTTTCTTACTTCTTTCTTACTTCTTTCTTACTTCTTTCTTACTTCTTTCTTACTACTTTCTTACTTCTTTCTTTCTTCTTTCTTACTTCTTTCTTACTTCTTTCTTACTTCTTTCTTACATCTTTCTTACTTCTTTCTTACTTCTTTCTTACTTCTTTCTAACTTCCTTCTTACTTCTTTCTTACTTCTTTCTAACTTCTTTCTTTCTTTCTTACTTATTTCTTACTTCTTTCTTGCTTCTTTCTTACTTCTTTCGAACTTCTTTCTTAAATCTTTCTTACTTCTTTCTAACTTCTTTCTTTCTTCTTTCTTACTTCTTCCTTACTTCTTTCTTTCTTACTTCTTTCTTACTTCTTTCTTACTTCTTTCTTACCTCTTTCTTACTTCTTTCTTACTTCTTTCTTCTTTCTTTCTTACTTCTATCTTACTTCTTTCTTACTTCTTTCTTCATTCCTTCTTACTTCTTTCTTACTTGTTTCTTACCTCTTTCTGACTTGTTTCTTACTTCTTTCTTTCTTACTTCTTTCTTACTTCTAACTTCTTTCTTTCTTCTTTCTTTCTTCTTTCTTTCTTCTTTCTTTCTTCTTTCTTTCTTAATTCTTTCTTACTTCTTTCTTACTTCTTTCTTACTTCTTTCTTACTTCTTTCTTTCTTCTTTCTTCTTTCTTTCTTCTTTCTTACTTCTTTATTACTTTTTTCTTACTTCTTTCTTACTTCTTTCTTTCTTCTTTCTTACTTCTCTCTTACTTCTTTCTTACTTCTTTCTTACTTCTTTATAACTTCCTTTTTCTTCTTTCTTTCTTCTTTCTTTCTTACTTATTTCTTACTTCTTTCTTACTTCTTTCTTCTTTCTTACTTCTTTCTTTCTTCTTTCTTACTTCTTTCTTTCTTCTTTCTTACTTCTTTCTTACTTCTTTCTTACCTCTTTCTTACTTCTTTCTTACTTCTTTCTAACTTCTTTCTTTCTTCTTTCTTTCTTCTTTCTTTCTTACTTCTTTCTTCTTTCTTTCTTACTTCTTTCTTACTTATTTCTTCTTTCTTACTTCTTTCTAACTTCTTTCTTACGTCTTTCTTACTTCTTTCTTTCTTCTTTCTTACTTCTTTCTTCATTCCTTTTTACTTCTTTCTTACTTCTTTCTTACTTCTTTCTTACTTCTTTCTTTCTTCTTTCTTTCTTCTTTCTTACTTCTTACTTTCTTCTTTCATTCTTATTTCTTTCTTCTTTCTTCCTTACTTCTTTCTTACTTATTTCTTACTTCTTTCTTTCTTATTTCTTTCTTGTTTCTTACTTCTTTCTTCTTTCTAACTTCTTTCTTACTTCTTTCTTACTTCTTTCTAACTTCTTTCTTTCTTACATCTTTCTTACTTCTTTCTTACTTCTTTCTTACTTCTTTCTAAGTTCCTTCTTACTTTTTCTTACTTCTTTCTTACTTCTTTCTTACTTCTTTCTTACTTCTTTCTTACTACATTCTTTCTTCTTTCTTTCTTCTTTCTTACTTCATTCTTACTTCTTTCTTACTTCTTTCTTACATCTTTCTTACTTCTTTCTTACTTCTTTCTTACTTCTTTCTAACTTCCTTCTTACTTCTTTCTTACTTCTTTCTAACTTCTTTCTTTCTTTCTTACTTATTTCTTACTTCTTTCTTGCTTCTTTCTTACTTCTTTCGAACTTCTTTCTTAAATCTTTCTTACTTCTTCCTTACTTCTTTCTTTCTTACTTCTTTCTTACTTCTTTCTTACTTCTTTCTTACCTCTTTCTTACTTCTTTCTTACTTCTTTCTTACTTCTTTCTAACTTCTTTCTTACTTCTTTCTTACTTCTTTCTAACTTCTGTCTTTCTTCTATCTTTCTTCTTTCTTTCTTACTTCTTTCTTACTTCTTTCTTTCTTATTTCTTTCTTCTTTCTTACTTCTTTCTTACTTCTTTCTAACTTCTTTCTTACTTCTTTCTTACTTCTTTCTAACTTCTTTCTTTCTTACATCTTTCTTACTTCTTTCTTACTTCTTTCTTTCTTCTTTCTTACTTCTTTCTAAGTTCCTTCTTACTTTTTCTTACTTCTTTCTTACTTCTTTCTTACTTCTTTCTTACTTCTTTCTTACTTCTTTCTTACTTCTTTCTTTCTTCTTTCTTACTTCTTTCTTACTTCTTTCTTACTTCTTTCTTACATCTTTCTTACTTCTTTCTTACTTCTTTCTTACTTCTTTCTAACTTCCTTCTTACTTCTTTCTTACTTCTTTCTAACTTCTTTCTTTCTTTCTTACTTATATCTTACTTCTTTCTTACTTCTTTATTACTTCTTTCTAACTTCTTTCTTAAATCTTTCTTACTTCTTTCTAACTTCTTTCTTTCTTCTTTCTTTCTTACATCTTTCTTACTTCTTTCTTACTTCTTTCTTCCTTATTTCTTTCTTACATCTTTCTTACTTCTTTCTTACTTCTTTCTTACTTCTTTCTTACTTCTTTCTAACTTCTTTCTTACTTCTTTCTTCCTTCTTCCTTACTTCTTTCTTTCTTACTTCTTTCTTACTTCTTTCTTTCTTCTTTCTTACTTCTCTCTTACTTCTTTCTTACTTCTTTCTTACTTCTTTATAACTTCTTTTTTCTTCTTTCTTCTTTCTTTCTTACTTATTTCTTACTTCTTTCTTACTTCTTTCTTCTTTCTTACTTCTTTCTAACTTCTTTCTTACGTCTTTCTTACTTCTTTCTTACTTCTTTCTTTCTTCTTTCTTTCTCACTTCTTTCTTACTTCTTTCTTACTTCTTTCTTTCTTACTTCTTTCTTACTTCTTTCTAACGTCTTTCTTACTTCTTTCTTACTTCTTTCTTACTTCTCTCTAACTTCTTTCTTTCTTCTTTCTTTCTTCTTTGTTTCTTCTTTCTTTCTTACTTCTTTCTTACTTCTTTCTTTCTTCTTTCTTTCTTCTTTCTTTATTCATTCTTTCTCCTTTCTTACTTCTTTCTTACTTCTTTCTTTCTTCTTTCTTTTTTCTTTCTTTCTTACTCCTTTCTTACTTCTTTCTTACTTCTTTCTAACTTCTTTCTTACTTCTTTCTTACTTCTAACTTCTTTCTTTCTTCTTTCTTTCTTCTTTCTTTCTTACTTCTTTCTTACTTCTTTCTTTCTTATTTCTTTCTTCCTTCTTACTTCTTTCTTACTTCTTTCTAACTTCTTTCTTACTTCTTTCTTACTTCTTTCTAACTTCTTTCTTTCTTACATCTTTCTTACTTCTTTCTTACTTCTTTCTTTCTTCTCTCTTACTTCTTTCTAAGTTCCTTCTTCCTTTTTCTTACTTCTTTCTTACTTCTTTCTTACTTCTTTCTTACTACTTTCTTACTTCTTTCTTTCTTCTTTCTTACTTCTTTCTTACTTCTTTCTTACTTCTTTCTTACATCTTTCTTACTTCTTTCTTACTTCTTTCTTGCTTCTTTCTAACTTCCTTCTTACTTCTCTCTTACTTCTTTCTAACTTCTTTCTTTCTTTCTTACTTATTTCTTACTTCTTTCTTACTTCTTTCTTACTTCTTTCTAACTTCTTTCTTAAATCTTTCTTACTTCTTTCTAACTTCTTTCTTTCTTCTTTCTTTCTTACATCTTTCTTACTTCTTTCTTACTTCTTTCTTCCTTATTTCTTTCTTACATCTTTCTTACTTCTTTCTTACTTCTTTCTTACTTCTTTCTTACTTCTTTCTAACTTCTTTATTACTTCTTTCTTACTTCTTTCTTACTTCTTTCTAACTTCTTTCTTACTTCTTTCTTCATTCTTCCTTACTTCTTTCTTTCTTACTTCTTTCTTACTTCTTTCTTTCTTCTTTCTTTCTTCTTTCTTTATTCTTTCTTTCTTACTTCTTTCTTACTTCTTTCTTACCTCTTTCTTACTTCTTTCTTACTTCTTTCTTCTTTCTTTCTTCTTTCTTTCTTACTTCTTTCTTACTTCATTCTTACTTCTTTCTTACATCTTTCTTACTTCTTTCTTTCTTCTTTCTTACTTCTTTCTTACTTCTTTCTTACTTCTTTCTTCATTCCTTTTTACTTCTTTCTTACTTCTTTCTTACTTCTTTCTTACTTCTTTCTTTCTTCTTTCTTTCTTCTTTCTTACTTCTTACTTTCTTCTTTCATTCTTATTTCTTTCTTCTTTCTTCCTTACTTCTTTCTTACTTATTTCTTACTTCTTTCTTTCTTATTTCTTTCTTGTTTCTTACTTCTTTCTTCTTTCTAACTTCTTTCTTACTTCTTTCTTACTTCTTTCTAACTTCTTTCTTTCTTACATCTTTCTTACTTCTTTCTTACTTCTTTCTTACTTCTTTCTAAGTTCCTTCTTACTTTTTCTTACTTCTTTCTTACTTCTTTCTTACTTCTTTCTTACTTCTTTCTTACTACTTTCTTACTTCTTTCTTTCTTCTTTCTTACTTCTTTCTTACTTCTTTCTTACTTCTTTCTTACATCTTTCTTACTTCTTTCTTACTTCTTTCTTACTTCTTTCTAACTTCCTTCTTACTTCTTTCTTACTTATTTCTAACTTCTTTCTTTCTTTCTTACTTATTTCTTACTTCTTTCTTGCTTCTTTCTTACTTCTTTCGAACTTCTTTCTTAAATCTTTCTTACTTCTTTCTAACTTCTTTCTTTCTTCTTTCTTACTTCTTCCTTACTTCTTTCTTTCTTACTTCTTTCTTACTTCTTTCTTACTTCTTTCTTACCTCTTTCTTACTTCTTTCTTACTTCTTTCTTCTTTCTTTCTTACTTCTATCTTACTTCTTTCTTACTTCTTTCTTCATTCCTTCTTACTTCTTTCTTACTTGTTTCTTACCTCTTTCTGACTTGTTTCTTACTTCTTTCTTTCTTACTTCTTTCTTACTTCTAACTTCTTTCTTTCTTCTTTCTTTCTTCTTTCTTTCTTCTTTCTTTCTTCTTTCTTTCTTCTTTCTTTCTTACTTCTTTCTTACTTCTTTCTTACTTCTTTCTTACTTCTTTCTTACTTCTTTCTTTCTTCTTTCTTCTTTCTTTCTTCTTTCTTACTTCTTTATTACTTTTTTCTTACTTCTTTCTTACTTCTTTCTTTCTTCTTTCTTACTTCTCTCTTACTTCTTTCTTACTTCTTTCTTACTTCTTTATAACTTCCTTTTTCTTCTTTCTTTCTTCTTTCTTTCTTACTTATTTCTTACTTCTTTCTTACTTCTTTCTTCTTTCTTACTTCTTTCTTTCTTCTTTCTTACTTCTTTCTTTCTTCTTTCTTTCTTCTTTCTTACTTCTTTCTTACCTCTTTCTTACTTCTTTCTTACTTCTTTCTAACTTCTTTCTTACGTCTTTCTTACTTCTTTCTTTCTTCTTTCTTTCTCAGTTCTTTCTAACTTCTTTCTTTCTTCTTTCTTTCTTACTTCTTTCTTACTTCTTTCTTACTTCTTTCTTACTTCTTTCTTTCTTACTTCTTTCTTACTTCTCTCTTTCTTCTTTCTTTCTTACTCCTTTCTTACTTCTTTCTTACTTCTTTCTAACTTCTTTCTTACTTCTTTCTTACTTATTTCTAACTTCTTTCTTTCTTCTTTCTTTCTTCTTTCTTTCTTACTTCTTTCTTATTTCTTTCTTTCTTACTTCTTTCTTACTTCTTTCTTACTTCTTTCTTACTTCTTTCTTACTTCTTTCTTCTTTCTTTCTTACTTCTTTCTTACTTCTTTCTTACTTCTTTCTTACTTCTTTCTTACTTCTTTCTAACTTCTTTCTTTCTTCTTTCTTATTTCTTTCTTCTTTCTTTCTTACTTCTTTCTTACTTCTTTCTTTCTTCTTTCTTACTTCTTTCTTACTTCTTTCTTTCTTACTTCTTTTTACTTCTTTCTTATTTCTTTCTTACTTCTTTCTTCTTTCTTTCTTTCTTCTTTCTTACATCTTTCTTTCTTCTTTCTTAATTCTTTCTTTCTTCTTTCTTTCTTACTTCTTTCTTACTTCTTTCTTCTTTCTTACTTCTTTCTTCTTTCTTTCTTACTTCTTTCTTACTTCTTTCTTCATTCGTTCTTACTTCTTTCTTACTTCTTTCTTACTTCTTTCTTACATCTTTCTTACTTCTTTCTTACTTCTTTTTTACTTCTTTCTTACTTCTTTCTAACTTCTTTCTTTCTTCTTTCTTTCTTCTTTCTTTCTTCTTTCTTTCTTACTTCTATCTTACTTCTTTCTTACTTCTTTCTTACTTCTTTCTTACTTCTTTCTTCTTTCTTTCTTCTTTCTTTCTTACTTCTTTCTTACTTCTTTCTTACTTCTTTCTTACATCGTTCTTACTTCTTTCTTTCTTCTTTCTTCCTTCTTTCTTACTTCTTTCTTACTTCTTTCTTCATTCCTTCTCACTTCTTTCTTACTACTTTCTTACTTCTTTCTTACTTCTTCCTTTCTTCTTTCTTTCTTCTTTCTTACTTCTTACTTTCTTCTTTCATTCTTATTTCTTTCTTCTTTCTTCCTTACTTCTTTCTTACTTATTTCTTACTTCTTTCTTTCTTATTTCTTTCTTCTTTCTTACTTCTTTCTTACTTCTTTCTAACTTCTTTCTTACTTCTTTCTTACTTCTTTCTAACTTCTTTCTTTCTTACATCTTTCTTACTTCTTTCTTACTTCTTTCTTACTTCTTTCTTACTTCTTTCTAACTTCCTTCTTACTTTTTCTTACTTCTTTCTTACTTCTTTCTTACTTCTTTCTTACTTCTTTCTTACTACTTTCTTACTTCTTTCTTTCTTCTTTCTTACTTTTTTCTTACTTCTTTCTTACTTCTTTCTTACATCTTTCTTACTTCTTTCTTACTTCTTTCTTACTTCTTTCTAACTTCCTTCTTACTTCTTTCTTACTTCTTTCTAACTTCTTTCTTTCTTTCTTACTTATTTCTTACTTCTTTCTTACTTCTTTTTTACTTCTTTCTAACTTCTTTCTTAAATCTTTCTTACTTCTTTCTAACTTCTTTCTTTCTTCTTTCTTACTTCTTCCTTACTTCTTTCTTTCTTACTTCTTTCTTACTTCTTTCTTACTTCTTTCTTACCACTTTCTTACTTCTTTCTTACTTCTTTCTTACTTCTTTCTTCTTTCTTTCTTACTTCTACCTTACTTCTTTCTTACTTCTTTCTTCACTTCTTTCTAACTTCTTTCTTACTTCTTTCTTACTTCTTTCTAACTTCTTTCTTTCTTCTTTCTTTCTTCTTTCTTTCTTACTTCTTTCTTACTTCTTTCTAACTTCTTTCTTTCTTCTTTCTTACTTCTTTCTTACTTCTTTCTAACTTCTTTCTTACTTCTTTCTAACTTCTTTCTCTCTTATATCTTTCTTACTTCTTTCTTACTTCTTTCTTTCTTCTTTCTTACTTCTTTCTCAGTTCCTTCTTACTTTTTCTTACTTCTTTCTTACTTCTTTCTTACTTCTTTCTTACTTCTTTCTTTACTACTTTCTTACTTCTTTCTTTCTTCTTTCTTACTTCTTTCTTACTTCTTTCTTACTTCTTTCTTACATCTTTCTTACTTCTTTCTTACTTCTTTATTACTTCTTTATTACTTCTTTATTACTTCTTTCTCCTTTCTTTCTTTCTTCTTTCTTAAATCTTTCTTTCTTCTTTCTTACTTCTTTCTTTCTTCTTTCTTACTTCTTTCTTACTTCTTTCTTCTTTCTTTCTTCTTTCTTACTTCTTTCTTTCTTACTTCTTTCTAACTTCTTTTTTCTTCTTTCTTTCTTCTTTATTTCTTCTTTCTTTCTTACTTATTTCTTACTTCTTTCTTACTTCTTTCTTCTTTCTTACTTCTTTCTAACTTCTTTCTTACGTCTTTCTTACTTCTTTCTTACTTCTTTCTTACTTCTTTCTTTCTTCTTTCTTTCTCACTTCTTTCTAACTTCTTTCTTTCTTCTTTCTTTCTTACTTCTTTCTTACTTCTTTATAACTTCTTTCTTTCTTCTTTCTTTCTTCTTTCTTTCTTCTTTCTTTCTTCTTTCTTACTTCTTTCTTACTTCTTTCTTTCTTCTTTCTTACTTCTTTCTTTCTTACTTCTTTCTTACTTCTTTCTTACCTCTTTCTTACTTCTTTCTTACTTCTTTCTTTCTTACTTCTTTCTTACTTCTTTCTTTCTTCTTTCTTTCTTACTCCTTTCTTACTTCTTTCTTACTTCTTTCTAACTTCTTTCTTACTTCTTTCTTACTTCTTTCTTACTTCTTTCTAACTTCTTTCTTTCTTCTTTCTTTCTTCTTTCTTTCTTACTTCTTTCTTACTTCTTTCTTTCTTACTTCTCTCTTACTTCTTTCTTAATTCTTTCTTACTTCTTTCTTACTTCTTTCTTACTTCTTTCTTCTTTCTTTCTTACTTCTTTCTTACTTCTTTCTTACTTCTTTCTTACTTCTTTCATACTTCTTTCTAACTTCTTTCTTTCTTCTTTCTTTCTTATTTCTTTCTTCTTTCTTTCTTACTTCTTTCTTACTTCTTTCTTTCTTACTTCTTTATTACTTCTTTCTTACTTCTTTATTACTTCTTTCTTATTTCTTTCTTACTTCTTTCTTCTTTCTTACTTCTCTCTTACTTCTTTCTTACTTCTTTCTTACTTCTTTCTAACTTCTTTTTTCTTCTTTCTTTCTTCTTTCTTTCTTACTTCTTTCTTACTTCTTTCTTACTTCTTTCTTTCTTACTTCTTTCTTTCTTCTAACTTCTTTCTTTCTTCTTTCTTTCTTCTTTCTTTCTTCTTTCTTTCTTACTTCTTTCTTACTTCTTTCTTACTTCTTTCTTACTTCTTTCTTACTTCTTTCTTACTTCTTTCTTTCTTCTTTCTTACTTCTTTATTACTTCTTTCTTATTTCTTTCTTACTTCTTTCTTCTTTCTTACTTCTCTCTTACTTCTTTCTTACTTCTTTCTTACTTCTTTCTTACTTCTTTCTAACTTCTTTTTTCTTCTTTCTTTCTTCTTTCTTTCTTCTTTCTTTCTTACTTATTTCTTACTTCTTTCTTACTTCTTTCTTCTTTCTTACTTCTTTCTAACTTCTTTCTTACGTCTTTCTTACTTCTTTCTTACTTCTTTCTTTCTTCTTTCTTTCTCACTTCTTTCTTACTTCTTTCTTACTTCTTTCTTTCTTACTTCTTTCTTACTTCTTTCTAACCTCTTTCTTACTTCTTTCTTACTTCTTTCTTACTTCTTTCTAACTTCTTTCTTTCTTCTTTATTTCTTCTTTCTTTCTTCTTTCTCTCTTAATTCTTTCTTACTTCTTTCTTACTTCTTTCTTACTTCTTTCTTTCTTGTTTCTTTCTTCTTTCTTTCTTCATTCTTTCTTCTTTCTTACTTCTTTCTTACTTCTTTCTTTCTTCTTTCTTTTTTCTTTCTTTCTTACTCCTTTCTTACTTCTTTCTTACTTCTTTCTAACTTCTTTCTTACTTCTTTCTTACTTCTTTCTAACTTCTTTCTTTCTTCTTTCTTTCTTCTTTCTTTCTTACTTCTTTCTTACTTCTTTCTAACTTCTTTCTTTCTTCTTTCTTACTTCTTTCTTACTTCTTTCTAACTTCTTTCTTACTTCTTTCTAACTTCTTTCTTTCTTATATCTTTCTTACTTCTTTCTTACTTCTTTCTTTCTTCTTTCTTACTTCTTTCTAAGTTCCTTCTTACTTTTTCTTACTTCTTTCTTACTTCTTTCTTACTTCTTTCTTACTTCTTTCTTTACTACTTTCTTACTTCTTTCTTTCTTCTTTCTTACTTCTTTCTTACTTCTTTCTTACTTCTTTCTTACATCTTTCTTACTTCTTTCTTACTTCTTTCTTACTTCTTTATTACTTCTTTATTACTTCTTTCTCCTTTCTTTCTTTCTTCTTTCTTAAATCTTTCTTTCTTCTTTCTTACTTCTTTCTTTCTTCTTTCTTACTTCTTTCTTACTTCTTTCTTACTTCTTTCTTCTTTCTTTCTTCTTTATTTCTTCTTTCTTTCTTACTTATTTCTTACTTCTTTCTTACTTCTTTCTTCTTTCTTACTTCTTTCTAACTTCTTTCTTACGTCTTTCTTACTTCTTTCTTACTTCTTTCTTACTTCTTTCTTTCTTCTTTCTTTCTCACTTCTTTCTAACTTCTTTCTTTCTTCTTTCTTTCTTACTTCTTTCTTCTTTATAACTTCTTTCTTTCTTCTTTCTTTCTTCTTTCTTTCTTCTTTCTTTCTTCTTTCTTACTTCTTTCTTACTTCTTTCTTTCTTCTTTCTTACTTCTTTCTTTCTTACTTCTTTCTTACTTCTTTCTTACTTCTTTCTTACTTCTTTCTTTCTTACTTCTTTCTTACTTCTTTCTTTCTTCTTTCTTTCTTACTCCTTTCTTACTTCTTTCTTACTTCTTTCTAACTTCTTTCTTACTTCTTTCTTACTTCTTTCTTACTTCTTTCTAACTTCTTTCTTTCTTCTTTCTTTCTTCTTTCTTTCTTACTTCTTTCTTACTTCTTTCTTTCTTACTTCTCTCTTACTTCTTTCTTACTTCTTTCTTACTTCTTTCTTTCTTCTTTCTTACTTCTCTCTTACTTCTTTCTTACTTCTTTCTTACTTCTTTCTAACTTCTTTCTTTCTTCTTTCTTTCTTATTTCTTTCTTCTTCCTTTCTTACTTCTTTCTTACTTCTTTCTTTCTTTTCTTACTTCTTTCTTACTTCTTTCTTTCTTACTTCTTTATTACTTCTTTCTTACTTCTTTCTTACTTCATTCTTCTTTCTTTCTTTCTTCTTTCTTACATCTTTCTTTCTTCTTTCTTAATTCTTTCTTTCTTCTTTCTTTCTTACTTCTTTCTTACTTCTTTCTTCTTTCTTACTTCTTTCTTCTTTCTTTCTTACTTCTTTCTTACTTCTTTCTTCATTCGTTCTTACTTCTTTCTTACTTCTTCCTTACTTATTTCTTACTTCTTTCTTACTTCTTTCTTACTTCTTTCTAACTTCTTTCTTTCTTCTTTCTTTCTTCTTTCTTTCTTCTTTCTTTCTTACTTCTTTCTTACTTCTTTCTTACTTCTTTCTTACTTCTTTCTTACTTCTTTCTTCTTTCTTTCTTCTTTCTTTCTTACTTCTTTCTTACTTCTTTCTTACTTCTTTCTTACATCTTTCTTACTTCTTTCTTTCTTCTTTCTTACTTCTTTCTTACTTCTTTCTTACTTCTTTCTTCATTCCTTCTTACTTCTTTCTTACTTCTTTCTTACTTCTTTCTTACTTCTTTCTTTCTTCTTTCTTTCTTCTTTCTTACTTCTTACTTTCTTCTTTCATTCTTATTTCTTTCTTCTTTCTTCCTTACTTCTTTCTTACTTATTTCTTACTTCTTTCTTTCTTATTTCTTTCTTCTTTCTTACTTCTTTCTTACTTCTTTCTAACTTCTTTCTTACTTCTTTCTTACTTCTTTCTAACTTCTTTCTTTCTTACATCTTTCTTACTTCTTTCTTACTTCTTTCTTACTTCTTTCTTACTTCTTTCTAAGTTCCTTCTTACTTTTTCTTACTTCTTTCTTACTTCTTTCTTACTTCTTTCTTACTTCTTTCTTACTACTTTCTTACTTCTTTCTTTCTTCGTTCTTACTTCTTTCTTACTTCTTTCTTACTTCTTTCTTACATCTTTCTTACTTCTTTCTTACTTCTTTCTTACTTCTTTCTAACTTCCTTCTTACTTCTTTCTTACTTCTTTCGAACTTCTTTCTTTCTTTCTTACTTATTTCTTACTTCGTTCTTACTTCTTTCTTACTTCTTTCGAACTTCTTTCTTAAATCTTTCTTACTTCTTTCTAACTTCTTTCTTTCTTCTTTCTTACTTCTTCCTTACTTCTTTCTTTCTTACTTCTTTCTTACTTCTTTCTTACTTCTTTCTTACCTCTTTCTTACTTCTTTCTTACTTCTTTCTTACTTCTTTCTTCTTTCTTTCTTACTTCTATCTTACTTCTTTCTTACTTCTTTCTTCATTCCTTCTTACTTCTTTCTTACTTGTTTCTTACCTCTTTCTGACTTGTTTCTTACTTCTTTCTTTCTTACTTCTTTCTTACTTCTAACTTCTTTCTTTCTTCTTTCTTTCTTCTTTCTTTCTTCTTTCTTTCTTCTTTCTTTCTTCTTTCATTCTTACTTCTTTCTTACTTCTTTCTTACTTCTTTCTTACTTCTTTCTTACTTCTTTCTTTCTTCTTTCTTCTTTCTTTCTTCTTTTTTACTTCTTTATTACTTTTTTCTTACTTCTTTCTTACTTCTTTCTTTCTTCTTTCTTACTTCTCTCTTACTTCTTTCTTACTTCTTTCTTACTTCTTTATAACTTCCTTTTTCTTCTTTCTTTCTTCTTTCTTTCTTACTTCTTTCTTACTTCTTTATAACTTCTTTCTTCTTTCTTACTTCTTTCTTTCTTCTTTCTTACTTCTTTCTTTCTTCTTTCTTACTTCTTTCTTACTTCTTTCTTACCTCTTTCTTACTTCTTTCTTACTTCTTTCTAACTTCTTTCTTACGTCTTTCTTACTTCTTTCTTTCTTCTTTCTTTCTCAGTTCTTTCTAACTTCTTTCTTTCTTCTTTCTTTCTTACTTCTTTCTTACTTCTTTCTTACTTCTTTCTTACTTCTTTCTTTCTTACTTCTTTCTTACTTCTTTCTTTCTTCTTTCTTTCTTACTCCTTTCTTACTTCTTTCTTACTTCTTTCTAACTTCTTTCTTACTTCTTTCTTACTTCTTTCTAACTTCTTTCTTTCTTCTTTCTTTCTTCTTTCTTTCTTACTTCTTTCTTATTTCTTTCTTTCTTACTTCTTTCTTACTTCTTTCTTACTTCTTTCTTACTTCTTTCTTACTTCTTTCTTCTTTCTTTCTTACTTCTTTCTTACTTCTTTCTTACTTCTTTCTTATTTCTTTCTTCTTTCTTTCTTACTTCTTTCTTACTTCTTTCTTTCTTCTTTCTTACTTCTTTCTTACTTCTTTCTTACTTCTTTCTTCTTTCTTTCTTACTTCTTTCTAACTTCTTTCTTTCTTCTTTCTTATTTCTTTCTTCTTTCTTTCTTACTTCTTTCTTACTTCTCTCTTTCTTCTTTCTTACTTCTTTCTTACTTCTTTCTTTCTTACTTCTTTTTACTTCTTTCTTAATTCTTTCTTACTTCTTTCTTCTTTCTTTCTTTCTTCTTTCTTACATCTTTCTTTCTTCTTTCTTAATTCTTTCTTTCTTCTTTCTTTCTTACTTCTTTCTTACTTCTTTCTTCTTTCTTACTTCTTTCTTCTTTCTTTCTTACTTCTTTCTTACTTCTTTCTTCATTCGTTCTTACTTCTTTCTTACTTCTTTCTTACATCTTTCTTACTTCTTTCTTACTTCTTTTTTACTTCTTTCTTACTTCTTTCTAACTTCTTTCTTTCTTCTTTCTTTCTTCTTTCTTTCTTCTTTCTTTCTTACTTCTTTCTTACTTCTTTCTTACTTCTTTCTTACTTCTTTCTTACTTCTTTCTTCTTTCTTTCTTCTTTCTTTCTTACTTCTTTCTTACTTCTTTCTTACTTCTTTCTTACATCGTTCTTACTTCTTTCTTTCTTCTTTCTTCCTTCTTTCTTACTTCTTTCTTACTTCTTTCTTCATTCCTTCTCACTTCTTTCTTACTACTTTCTTACTTCTTTCTTACTTCTTCCTTTCTTCTTTCTTTCTTCTTTCTTACTTCTTACTTTCTTCTTTCATTCTTATTTCTTTCTTCTTTCTTCCTTACTTCTTTCTTACTTATTTCTTACTTCTTTCTTTCTTATTTCTTTCTTCTTTCTTACTTCTTTCTTACTTCTTTCTAACTTCTTTCTTACTTCTTTCTTACTTCTTTCTAACTTCTTTCTTTCTTACATCTTTCTTACTTCTTTCTTACTTCTTTCTTACTTCTTTCTAACTTCTTTCTTTCTTCTTTATTTCTTCTTTCTTTCTTCTTTCTCTCTTAATTCTTTCTTACTTCTTTCTTACTTCTTTCTTACTTCTTTCTTTCTTGTTTCTTTCTTCTTTCTTTCTTCATTCTTTCTTCTTTCTTACTTCTTTCTTACTTCTTTCTTTCTTCTTTCTTTTTTCTTTCTTTCTTACTCCTTTCTTACTTCTTTCTTACTTCTTTCTAACTTCTTTCTTACTTCTTTCTTACTTCTTTCTAACTTCTTTCTTTCTTCTTTCTTTCTTCTTTCTTTCTTACTTCTTTCTTACTTCTTTCTAACTTCTTTCTTTCTTCTTTCTTACTTCTTTCTTACTTCTTTCTAACTTCTTTCTTACTTCTTTCTAACTTCTTTCTTTCTTATATCTTTCTTACTTCTTTCTTACTTCTTTCTTTCTTCTTTCTTACTTCTTTCTAAGTTCCTTCTTACTTTTTCTTACTTCTTTCTTACTTCTTTCTTACTTCTTTCTTACTTCTTTCTTTACTACTTTCTTACTTCTTTCTTTCTTCTTTCTTACTTCTTTCTTACTTCTTTCTAACTTCTTTCTTACTTCTTTCTTACTTCTTTCTAACTTCTTTCTTTCTTCTTTCTTTCTTCTTTCTTTCTTACTTCTTTCTTATTTCTTTCTTTCTTACTTCTTTCTTACTTCTTTCTTACTTCTTTCTTACTTCTTTCTTACTTCTTTCTTCTTTCTTTCTTACTTCTTTCTTACTTCTTTCTTACTTCTTTCTTACTTCTTTCTTACTTCTTTCTAACTTCTTTCTTTCTTCTTTCTTATTTCTTTCTTCTTTCTTTCTTACTTCTTTCTTACTTCTTTCTTTCTTCTTTCTTACTTCTTTCTTACTTCTTTCTTTCTTACTTCTTTTTACTTCTTTCTTATTTCTTTCTTACTTCTTTCTTCTTTCTTTCTTTCTTCTTTCTTACATCTTTCTTTCTTCTTTCTTAATTCTTTCTTTCTTCTTTCTTTCTTACTTCTTTCTTACTTCTTTCTTCTTTCTTACTTCTTTCTTCTTTCTTTCTTACTTCTTTCTTACTTCTTTCTTCATTCGTTCTTACTTCTTTCTTACTTCTTTCTTACTTCTTTCTTACATCTTTCTTACTTCTTTCTTACTTCTTTTTTACTTCTTTCTTACTTCTTTCTAACTTCTTTCTTTCTTCTTTCTTTCTTCTTTCTTTCTTCTTTCTTTCTTACTTCTATCTTACTTCTTTCTTACTTCTTTCTTACTTCTTTCTTACTTCTTTCTTCTTTCTTTCTTCTTTCTTTCTTACTTCTTTCTTACTTCTTTCTTACTTCTTTCTTACATCGTTCTTACTTCTTTCTTTCTTCTTTCTTCCTTCTTTCTTACTTCTTTCTTACTTCTTTCTTCATTCCTTCTCACTTCTTTCTTACTACTTTCTTACTTCTTTCTTACTTCTTCCTTTCTTCTTTCTTTCTTCTTTCTTACTTCTTACTTTCTTCTTTCATTCTTATTTCTTTCTTCTTTCTTCCTTACTTCTTTCTTACTTATTTCTTACTTCTTTCTTTCTTATTTCTTTCTTCTTTCTTACTTCTTTCTTACTTCTTTCTAACTTCTTTCTTACTTCTTTCTTACTTCTTTCTAACTTCTTTCTTTCTTACATCTTTCTTACTTCTTTCTTACTTCTTTCTTACTTCTTTCTTCTTTCTTACTTCTTTCTTCTTTCTTTCTTACTTCTTTCTTACTTCTTTCTTCATTCGTTCTTACTTCTTTCTTACTTCTTTCTTACTTCTTTCTAACTTCTTTCTTACTTCTTTCTTACTTCTTTCTAACTTCTTTCTTTCTTACATCTTTCTTACTTCTTTCTTACTTCTTTCTTTCTTCTTTCTTACTTCTTTCTAAGTTCCTTCTTACTTTTTCTTACTTCTTTCTTACTTCTTTCTTGCTTCTTTCTAACTTCCTTCTTACTTCTTTCTTACTTCTTTCTAACTTCTTTCTTTCTTTCTTACTTATTTCTTACTTCTTTCTTACTTCTTTCTTACTTCTTTCTAACTTCTTTCTTAAATCTTTCTTACTTCTTTCTAACTTCTTTCTTTCTTCTTTCTTTCTTACATCTTTCTTACTTCTTTCTTACTTCTTTCTTCCTTATTTCTTTCTTACATCTTTCTTACTTCTTTCTTACTTCTTTCTTACTTCTTTCTTACTTCTTTCTAACTTCTTTCTTACTTCTTTCTTCCTTCTTCCTTACTTCTTTCTTTCTTACTTCTTTCTTACTTCTTTCTTTCTTCTTTCTTTCTTCTTTCTTTATTCTTTCTTTCTTACTTCTTTCTTACTTCTTTCTTACCTCTTTCTTACTTCTTTCTTACTTCTTTCTTCTTTCTTTCTTCTTTCTTTCTTACTTCTTTCTTACTTCTTTCTTACTTCTTTCTTACATCTTTCTTACTTCTTTCTTTCTTCTTTCTTACTTCTTTCTTACTTCTTTCTTACTTCTTTCTTCATTCCTTTTTACTTCTTTCTTACTTCTTTCTTACTTCTTTCTTACTTCTTTCTTTCTTCTTTCTTTCTTCTTTCTTACTTCTTACTTTCTTCTTTCATTCTTATTTCTTTCTTACTTCTTCCTTACTTCTTTCTTACTTATTTCTTACTTCTTTCTTTCTTATTTCTTTCTTGTTTCTTACTTCTTTCTTCTTTCTAACTTCTTTCTTACTTCTTTCTTACTTCTTTCTAACTTCTTTCTTTCTTACATCTTTCTTACTTCTTTCTTACTTCTTTCTTACTTCTTTCTAAGTTCCTTCTTACTTTTTCTTACTTCTTTCTTACTTCTTTCTTACTTCTTTCTTACTTCTTTCTTACTACTTTCTTACTTCTTTCTTTCTTCTTTCTTACTTCTTTCTTACTTCTTTCTTACTTCTTTCTTACATCTTTCTTACTTCTTTCTTACTTCTTTCTTACTTCTTTCTAACTTCCTTCTTACTTCTTTCTTACTTCTTTCTAACTTCTTTCTTTCTTTCTTACTTATTTCTTACTTCTTTCTTGCTTCTTTCTTACTTCTTTCGAACTTCTTTCTTAAATCTTTCTTACTTCTTTCTAACTTCTTTCTTTCTTCTTTCTTACTTCTTCCTTACTTCTTTCTTTCTTACTTCTTTCTTACTTCTTTCTTACTTCTTTCTTACCTCTTTCTTACTTCTTTCTTACTTCTTTCTTCTTTCTTTCTTACTTCTATCTTACTTCTTTCTTACTTCTTTCTTCATTCCTTCTTACTTCTTTCTTACTTGTTTCTTACCTCTTTCTGACTTGTTTCTTACTTCTTTCTTTCTTACTTCTTTCTTACTTCTAACTTCTTTCTTTCTTCTTTCTTTCTTCTTTCTTTCTTCTTTCTTTCTTCTTTCTTTCTTCTTTCTTTCTTACTTCTTTCTTACTTCTTTCTTACTTCTTTCTTACTTCTTTCTTACTTCTTTCTTTCTTCTTTCTTCTTTCTTTCTTCTTTTTTACTTCTTTATTACTTTTTTCTTACTTCTTTCTTACTTCTTTCTTTCTTCTTTCTTACTTCTCTCTTACTTCTTTCTTACTTCTTTCTTACTTCTTTATAACTTCCTTTTTCTTCTTTCTTTCTTCTTTCTTTCTTACTTATTTCTTACTTCTTTCTTACTTCTTTCTTCTTTCTTACTTCTTTCTTTCTTCTTTCTTACTTCTTTCTTTCTTCTTTCTTACTTCTTTCTTACTTCTTTCTTACCTCTTTCTTACTTCTTTCTTACTTCTTTCTAACTTCTTTCTTACGTCTTTCTTACTTCTTTCTTTCTTCTTTCTTTCTCAGTTCTTTCTAACTTCTTTCTTTCTTCTTTCTTTCTTACTTCTTTCTTACTTCTTTCTTACTTCTTTCTTACTTCTTTCTTTCTTACTTCTTTCTTACTTCTTTCTTTCTTCTTTCTTTCTTACTCCTTTCTTACTTCTTTCTTACTTCTTTCTAACTTCTTTCTTACTTCTTTCTTACTTCTTTCTAACTTCTTTCTTTCTTCTTTCTTTCTTCTTTCTTTCTTACTTCTTTCTTATTTCTTTCTTTCTTACTTCTTTCTTACTTCTTTCTTACTTCTTTCTTACTTCTTTCTTACTTCTTTCTTCTTTCTTTCTTACTTCTTTCTTACTTCTTTCTAACTTCTTTCTTACTTCTTTCTTACTTCTTTCTAACTTCTTTCTTTCTTCTTTCTTATTTCTTTCTTCTTTCTTTCTTACTTCTTTCTTACTTCTTTCTTTCTTCTTTCTTACTTCTTTCTTACTTCTTTCTTTCTTACTTCTTTTTACTTCTTTCTTAATTCTTTCTTACTTCTTTCTTCTTTCTTTCTTTCTTCTTTCTTACATCTTTCTTTCTTCTTTCTTAATTCTTTCTTTCTTCTTTCTTTCTTACTTCTTTCTTACTTCTTTCTTCTTTCTTACTTCTTTCTTCTTTCTTTCTTACTTCTTTCTTACTTCTTTCTTCATTCGTTCTTACTTCTTTCTTACTTCTTTCTTACTTCTTTCTTACATCTTTCTTACTTCTTTCTTACTTCTTTTTTACTTCTTTCTTACTTCTTTCTAACTTCTTTCTTTCTTCTTTCTTTCTTCTTTCTTTCTTCTTTCTTTCTTACTTCTTTCTTACTTCTTTCTTACTTCTTTCTTACTTCTTTCTTACTTCTTTCTTCTTTCTTTCTTCTTTCTTTCTTACTTCTTTCTTACTTCTTTCTTACTTCTTTCTTACATCGTTCTTACTTCTTTCTTTCTTCTTTCTTCCTTCTTTCTTACTTCTTTCTTACTTCTTTCTTCATTCCTTCTCACTTCTTTCTTACTACTTTCTTACTTCTTTCTTACTTCTTCCTTTCTTCTTTCTTTCTTCTTTCTTACTTCTTACTTTCTTCTTTCATTCTTATTTCTTTCTTCTTTCTTCCTTACTTCTTTCTTACTTATTTCTTACTTCTTTCTTTCTTATTTCTTTCTTCTTTCTTACTTCTTTCTTACTTCTTTCTAACTTCTTTCTTACTTCTTTCTTACTTCTTTCTAACTTCTTTCTTTCTTACATCTTTCTTACTTCTTTCTTACTTCTTTCTTACTTCTTTCTTACTTCTTTCTAACTTCCTTCTTACTTTTTCTTACTTCTTTCTTACTTCTTTCTTACTTCTTTCTTACTTCTTTCTTACTACTTTCTTACTTCTTTCTTTCTTCTTTCTTACTTTTTTCTTACTTCTTTCTTACTTCTTTCTTACATCTTTCTTACTTCTTTCTTACTTCTTTCTTACTTCTTTCTAACTTCCTTCTTACTTCTTTCTTACTTCTTTCTAACTTCTTTCTTTCTTTCTTACTTATTTCTTACTTCTTTCTTACTTCTTTTTTACTTCTTTCTAACTTCTTTCTTAAATCTTTCTTACTTCTTTCTAACTTCTTTCTTTCTTCTTTCTTACTTCTTCCTTACTTCTTTCTTTCTTACTTCTTTCTTACTTCTTTCTTACTTCTTTCTTACCACTTTCTTACTTCTTTCTAACTTCTTTCTTACTTCTTTCTTACTTCTTTCTAACTTCTTTCTTTCTTACATCTTTCTTACTTCTTTCTTACTTCTTTCTTTCTTCTTTCTTACTTCTTTCTAAGTTCCTTCTTACTTTTTCTTACTTCTTTCTTACTTCTTTCTTGCTTCTTTCTAACTTCCTTCTTACTTCTTTCTTACTTCTTTCTAACTTCTTTCTTTCTTTCTTACTTATTTCTTACTTCTTTCTTACTTCTTTCTTACTTCTTTCTAACTTCTTTCTTAAATCTTTCTTACTTCTTTCTAACTTCTTTCTTTCTTCTTTCTTTCTTACATCTTTCTTACTTCTTTCTTACTTCTTTCTTCCTTATTTCTTTCTTACATCTTTCTTACTTCTTTCTTACTTCTTTCTTACTTCTTTCTTACTTCTTTCTAACTTCTTTCTTACTTCTTTCTTCCTTCTTCCTTACTTCTTTCTTTCTTACTTCTTTCTTACTTCTTTCTTTCTTCTTTCTTTCTTCTTTCTTTATTCTTTCTTTCTTACTTCTTTCTTACTTCTTTCTTACCTCTTTCTTACTTCTTTCTTACTTCTTTCTTCTTTCTTTCTTCTTTCTTTCTTACTTCTTTCTTACTTCTTTCTTACTTCTTTCTTACATCTTTCTTACTTCTTTCTTTCTTCTTTCTTACTTCTTTCTTACTTCTTTCTTACTTCTTTCTTCATTCCTTTTTACTTCTTTCTTACTTCTTTCTTACTTCTTTCTTACTTCTTTCTTTCTTCTTTCTTTCTTCTTTCTTACTTCTTACTTTCTTCTTTCATTCTTATTTCTTTCTTCTTTCTTCCTTACTTCTTTCTTACTTATTTCTTACTTCTTTCTTTCTTATTTCTTTCTTGTTTCTTACTTCTTTCTTCTTTCTAACTTCTTTCTTACTTCTTTCTTACTTCTTTCTAACTTCTTTCTTTCTTACTTCTTTCTTACTTCTTTCTTACTTCTTTCTTACTTCTTTCTAAGTTCCTTCTTACTTTTTCTTACTTCTTTCTTACTTCTTTCTTACTTCTTTCTTACTTCTTTCTTACTACTTTCTTACTTCTTTCTTTCTTCTTTCTTACTTCTTTCTTACTTCTTTCTTACTTCTTTCTTACATCTTTCTTACTTCTTTCTTACTTCTTTCTTACTTCTTTCTAACTTCCTTCTTACTTCTTTCTTACTTCTTTCTAACTTCTTTCTTTCTTTCTTACTTATTTCTTACTTCTTTCTTGCTTCTTTCTTACTTCTTTCGAACTTCTTTCTTAAATCTTTCTTACTTCTTTCTAACTTCTTTCTTTCTTCTTTCTTACTTCTTCCTTACTTCTTTCTTTCTTACTTCTTTCTTACTTCTTTCTTACTTCTTTCTTACCTCTTTCTTACTTCTTTCTTACTTCTTTCTTACTTCTTTCTTCTTTCTTTCTTACTTCTATCTTACTTCTTTCTTACTTCTTTCTTCATTCCTTCTTACTTCTTTCTTACTTGTTTCTTACTACTTTCTTACTTGTTTCTTACTTCTTTCTTTCTTACTTCTTTCTTACTTCTAACTTCTTTCTTTCTTCTTTCTTTCTTCTTTCTTTCTTCTTTCTTTCTTACTTCTTTCTTACTTCTTTCTTACTTCTTTCTTACTTCTTTCTTACTTCTTTCTTTCTTCTTTCTTACTTCTTTCTTACTTCTTTCTTACTTCTTTATTACTTTTTTCTTACTTTTTCTTACTTCTTTCTTTCTTCTTTCTTACTTCTCTCTTACTTCTTTCTTACTTCTTTCTTACTTCTTTATAACTTCTTTTTTCTTCTTTCTTTCTTCTTTCTTTCTTACTTATTTCTTACTTCTTTCTTCTTTCTTACTTCTTTCTAACTTCTTTCTTACGTCTTTCTTACTTCTTTCTTACTTCTTTCTTTCTTCTTTCTTTCTCACTTCTTTCTTACTTCTTTCTTACTTCTTTCTTTCTTACTTCTTTCTTACTTCTTTCTAACCTCTTTCTTACTTCTTTCTTACTTCTTTCTTACTTCTTTCTAACTTCTTTCTTTCTTCTTTCTTTCTTCTTTCTTTCTTCTTTCTTTCTTAATTATTCCTTACTTCTTTCTTACTTCTTTCTTACTTCTTTCTTTCTTCTTTCTTTCTTCTTTCTTTCTTCATTCTTTCTTCTTTCTTACTTCTTTCTTACTTCTTTCTTTCTTCTTTCTTTTTTCTTTCTTTCTTACTCCTTTCTTACTTCTTTCTTACTTCTTTCTAACTTCTTTCTTACTTCTTTCTTACTTCTTTCTAACTTCTTTCTTTCTTCTATCTTTCTTCTTTCTTTCTTACTTCTTTCTTACTTCTTTCTTTCTTATTTCTTTCTTCTTTCTTACTTCTTTCTTTCTTCTTTCTAACTTCTTTCTTACTTCTTTCTTACTTCTTTCTAACTTCTTTCTTTCTTACATCTTTCTTACTTCTTTCTTACTTCTTTCTTTCTTCTTTCTTACTTCTTTCTAAGTTCCTTCTTACTTTTTCTTACTTCTTTCTTACTTCTTTCTTACTTCTTTCTTACTTCTTTCTTACTACTTTCTTACTTCTTTCTTTCTTCCTTCTTACTTCTTTCTTAATTCTTTCTAACTTCTTTCTTTCTTTCTTACTTATATCTTACTTCTTTCTTACTTCTTTCTAACTTCTTTCTTACTTCTTTCTTACTTCTTTCTAACTTCTTTCTTTCTTCTTTCTTTCTTCTTTCTTTCTTACTTCTTTCTTAATTCTTTCTTTCTTATTTCTTTCTTCTTTCTTACTTCTTTATTACTTCTTTCTAACTTCTTTCTTACTTCTTTCTTACTTCTTTCTAACTTCTTTCTTTCTTACATCTTTCTTACTTCTTTCTTACTTCTTTCTTTCTTCTTTCTTACTTCTTTCTAAGTTCCTTCTTACTTTTTCTTACTTCTTTCTTACTTCTTTCTTACTTCTTTCTTACTACATTCTTACTTCTTTCTTTCTTCTTTCTTACTTCTTTCTTACTTCTTTCTTACTTCTTTCTTACATCTTTCTTACTTCTTTCTTACTTCTTTCTTACTTCTTTCTAACTTCCTTCTTACTTCTTTCTTACTTCTTTCTAACTTCTTTCTTTCTTTCTTACTTATTTCTTACTTCTTTCTTACTTCTTTCTTACTTCTTTCTAACTTCTTTCTTAAATCTTTCTTACTTCTTTCTAACTTCTTTCTTTCTTCTTTCTTTCTTACATCTTTCTTACTTCTTTCTTACTTCTTTCTTCCTTATTTCTTTCTTACATCTTTCTTACTTCTTTCTTACTTCTTTCTTACTTCTTTCTTACTTCTTTCTAACTTCTTTCTTACTTCTTTCTTCCTTCTTCCTTACTTCTTTCTTTCTTACTTCTTTCTTACTTCTTTCTTACCTCTTTCTTACTTCTTTCTTACTTCTTTCTTACTTCTTTCTTACTTCTTTCTTAATTCTTTCTTACTTCTTTCTTACTTCTTTCTAACTTCTTTCTTTCTTCTTTCTTTCTTCTTTCTTTATTCTTTCTTTCTTACTTCTTTCTTACTTCTTTCTTACCTCTTTCTTACTTCTTTCTTACTTCTTTCTTCTTTCTTTCTTCTTTCTTTCTTACTTCTTTCTTACTTCTTTCTTACTTCTTTCTTACATCTTTCTTACTTCTTTCTTTCTTCTTTCTTACTTCTTTCTTACTTCTTTCTTACTTCTTTCTTCATTCCTTTTTACTTCTTTCTTACTTCTTTCTTACTTCTTTCTTACTTCTTTCTTTCTTCTTTCTTTCTTCTTTCTTACTTCTTACTTTCTTCTTTCATTCTTATTTCTTTCTTCTTTCTTCCTTACTTCTTTCTTACTTATTTCTTACTTCTTTCTTTCTTATTTCTTTCTTCTTTCTTACTTCTTTCTTCTTTCTAACTTCTTTCTTACTTCTTTCTTACTTCTTTCTAACTTCTTTCTTTCTTACATCTTTCTTACTTCTTTCTTACTTCTTTCTTACTTCTTTCTAAGTTCCTTCTTACTTTTTCTTACTTCTTTCTTACTTCTTTCTTCCTTCTTTCTTACTTCTTTCTTACTACTTTCTTACTTCTTTCTTTCTTCTTTCTTACTTCTTTCTTACTTCTTTCTTACTTCTTTCTTACATCTTTCTTACTTCTTTCTTACTTCTTTCTTACTTCTTTCTAACTTCCTTCTTACTTCTTTCTTACTTCTTTCTAACTTCTTTCTTTCTTTCTTACTTATTTCTTACTTCTTTCTTGCTTCTTTCTTACTTCTTTCGAACTTCTTTCTTAAATCTTTCTTACTTCTTTCTAACTTCTTTCTTACTTCTTCCTTACTTCTTCCTTACTTCTTTCCTTACTTCTTCCTTACTTCTTTCTTTCTTACTTCTTTCTTACTTCTTTCTTACTTCTTTCTTACCTCTTTCTTACTTCTTTCTTACTTCTTTCTTCTTTCTTTCTTAATTCTATCTTACTTCTTTCTTACTTCTTTCTTCATTCCTTCTTACTTCTTTCTTACTTGTTTCTTACCTCTTTCTGACTTGTTTCTTACTTCTTTCTTTCTTACTTCTTTCTTACTTCTAACTTCTTTCTTTCTTCTTTCTTTCTTCTTTCTTTCTTCTTTCTTTCTTCTTTCTTTCTTACTTCTTTCTTACTTCTTTCTTACTTCTTTCTTACTTCTTTCTTACTTCTTTCTTTCTTCTTTCTTCTTTCTTTCTTCTTTCTTACTTCTTTATTACTTTTTTCTTACTTCTTTCTTACTTCTTTCTTTCTTCTTTCTTACTTCTCTCTTACTTCTTTCTTACTTCTTTCTTACTTCTTTATAACTTCCTTTTTCTTCTTTCTTTCTTCTTTCTTTCTTACTTATTTCTTACTTCTTTCTTACTTCTTTCTTCTTTCTTACTTCTTTCTAACTTCTTTCTTACGTCTTTCTCACTTCTATCTTACTTCTTTCTTTCTTCTTTCTTTCTCACTTCTTTATTACTTCTTTCTTACTTCTTTCTTTCTTACTTCTTTCTTACTTCTTTCTAACCTCTTTCTTACTTCTTTCTTATTTCTTTCTTACTTCTTTCTAACTTCTTTCTTTCTTCTTTCTTTCTTCTTTCTTTCTTCTGTCTTTCTTAATTCTTTCTTACTTCTTTCTTACTTCTTTCTTACTTCTTTCTTTCTTCTTTCTTTCTTCTTTCTTTCTTCATTCTTTCTTCTTTCTTACTTCTTTCTTACTTCTTTCTTTCTTCTTTCTTTGTTCTTTCTTTCTTACTCCTTTCTTACTTCTTTCTTACTTCTTTCTAACTTCTTTCTTACTTCTTTCTTACTTCTTTCTAACTTCTTTCTTTCTTCTTTCTTTCTTCTTTCTTTCTTACTTCTTTCTTACTTCTTTCTTTCTTATTTCTTTCTTCTTTCTTACTTCTTTCTTACTTCTTTCTAACTTCTTTCTTACTTCTTTCTTACTTCTTTCTAACTTCTTTCTTTCTTACATCTTTCATACTTCTTTCTTACTTCTTTCTTTCTTCTTTCTTACTTCTTTCTAAGTTCCTTCTTACTTTTTCTTACTTCTTTCTTACTTCTTTCTTACTTCTTTCTTACTTCTTTCTTACTACTTTCTTACTTCTTTCTTTCTTCTTTCTTACTTCTTTCTTACTTCTTTCTTACTTCTTTCTTACATCTATCTTACTTCTTTCTTACTTCTTTCTTACTTCTTTCTAACTTCCTTCTTACTTCTTTCTTACTTCTTTATAACTTCTTTCTTTCTTTCTTACTTATTTCTTACTTCTTTCTTACTTCTTTCTAACTTCTTTCTTAAATCTTTCTTACTTCTTTTTAACTTCTTTCTTTCTTCTTTCTTTCTTACATCTTTCTTACTTCTTTCTTACTTCTTTCTTCCTTATTTCTTTCTTACATATTTCTTACTTCTTTCTTACATCTTTCTTACTTCTTTCTTACTTCTTTCTTACTTCTTTCTTCCTTCTTCCTTACTTCTTTCTTTCTTACTTCTTTCTTACTTCTTTCTTACTTCTTTCATACTTCTTTCTTCCTTCTTCCTTACTTCTTTCTTTCTTAATTCTTTCTTACTTCTTTCTTACTTCTTTCTTACCTCTTTCTTACTTCTTTCTTACTTCTTTCTTACTTCTTTCTTCTCTCTTTCTTACTTCTTTCTTACTTCTTTCTTACTTCTTTCTTCATTCCTTCTTACTTCTTTCTTACTTGTTTCTTACTTCTTTCTTACTTGTTTCTTACTTCTTTCTTTCTTACTTCTTTCTTACTTCTTTCTAACTTCTTTCTTTCTTCTTTCTTCTTTCTTTCTTCTTTCTTTCTTACTTCTTTCTTACTTCTTTCTTACTTCTTTCTTTCTTATTTATTTCTTCTTTCTTTCTTACTGCTTTCTTACTTCTTTCTTTCTTCTTTCTTACTTCTTTCTTACTTCTTTCTTTCTTACTTCTTTATTACTTCTTTCTTACTTCTTTCTTACCTCTTTCTTCTTTCTTTCTTTCTTCTTTCTTACTTCTTTCTTACATCTTTCTTACTTCTTTCTTACTTCTTTCTTCATTCGTTCTTACTTCTTTCTTACTTCTTTCTTACATCTTTCTTACTTCTTTCTTTCTTCTTTCTTACTTCTTTCTTACTTCTTTCTTCATTCCTTCTTACTTCTTTCTTACTTCTTTCTTACTTCTTTCTTACTTCTTTCTTTCTTCTTTCTTTCTTCTTTCTTACTTCTTACTTTCTTCTTTCATTCTTATTTCTTTCTTCTTTCTTCCTTACTTCTTTCTTACTTATTTCTTACTTCTTTCTTTCTTATTTCTTTCTTCTTTCTTACTTCTTTCTTACTTCTTTCTAACTTCTTTCTTACTTCTTTCTTACTTCTTTCTAACTTCTTTCTTTCTTACATCTTTCTTACTTCTTTCTTACTTCTTTCTTACTTATTTCTTACTTCTTTCTAAGTTCCTTCTTACTTTTTCTTACTTCTTTCTTACCTCTTTCTTACTTCTTTCTTACTTATTCTTACTACTTTCTTACTTCTTTCTTTCTTCTTTCTTACTTTCTTACTTCTTTCTTACTTCTTTCTTACATCTTTCTTACTTCTTTCTTACTTCTTTCTTACTTCTTTCTAACTTCCTTCTTACTTCTTTCTTACTTCTTTCTAACTTCTTTCTTTCTTTCTTACTTATTTCTTACTTCTTTCTTACTTCTTTCTAACTTCTTTCTTAAATCTTTCTTACTTCTTTCTAACTTCTTTCTTTCTTCTTTCTTTCTTACATCTTTCTTACTTCTTTCTTACTTCTTTCTTCCTTATTTCTTTCTTACATATTTCTTACTTCTTTCTTACATCTTTCTTACTTCTTTCTTACTTCTTTCTTACTTCTTTCTTCCTTCTTCCTTACTTCTTTCTTTCTTACTTCTTTCTTACTTCTTTCTTACTTCTTTCATACTTCTTTCTTCCTTCTTCCTTACTTCTTTCTTTCTTAATTCTTTCTTACTTCTTTCTTACTTCTTTCTTACCTCTTTCTTACTTCTTTCTTACTTCTTTCTTACTTCTTTCTTCTCTCTTTCTTACTTCTTTCTTACTTCTTTCTTACTTCTTTCTTCATTCCTTCTTACTTCTTTCTTACTTGTTTCTTACTTCTTTCTTACTTGTTTCTTACTTCTTTCTTTCTTACTTCTTTCTTACTTCTTTCTAACTTCTTTCTTTCTTCTTTCTTCTTTCTTTCTTCTTTCTTTCTTACTTCTTTCTTACTTCTTTCTTACTTCTTTCTTTCTTATTTATTTCTTCTTTCTTTCTTACTGCTTTCTTACTTCTTTCTTTCTTCTTTCTTACTTCTTTCTTACTTCTTTCTTTCTTACTTCTTTATTACTTCTTTCTTACTTCTTTCTTACCTCTTTCTTCTTTCTTTCTTTCTTCTTTCTTACTTCTTTCTTACATCTTTCTTACTTCTTTCTTACTTCTTTCTTCATTCGTTCTTACTTCTTTCTTACTTCTTTCTTACATCTTTCTTACTTCTTTCTTTCTTCTTTCTTACTTCTTTCTTACTTCTTTCTTCATTCCTTCTTACTTCTTTCTTACTTCTTTCTTACTTCTTTCTTACTTCTTTCTTTCTTCTTTCTTTCTTCTTTCTTACTTCTTACTTTCTTCTTTCATTCTTATTTCTTTCTTCTTTCTTCCTTACTTCTTTCTTACTTATTTCTTACTTCTTTCTTTCTTATTTCTTTCTTCTTTCTTACTTCTTTCTTACTTCTTTCTAACTTCTTTCTTACTTCTTTCTTACTTCTTTCTAACTTCTTTCTTTCTTACATCTTTCTTACTTCTTTCTTACTTCTTTCTTACTTCTTTCTTACTTCTTTCTAAGTTCCTTCTTACTTTTTCTTACTTCTTTCTTACCTCTTTCTTACTTCTTTCTTACTTATTCTTACTACTTTCTTACTTCTTTCTTTCTTCTTTCTTACTTTCTTACTTCTTTCTTACTTCTTTCTTACATCTTTCTTACTTCTTTCTTACTTCTTTCTTACTTCTTTCTAACTTCCTTCTTACTTCTTTCTTACTTCTTTCTAACTTCTTTCTTTCTTTCTTACTTATTTCTTACTTCTTTCTTACTTCTTTTTTACTTCTTTCGAACTTCTTTCTTAAATCTTTCTTACTTCTTTCTAACTTCTTTCTTTCTTTATTCTTACTTCTTCCTTACTTCTTTCTTTCTTACTTCTTTCTTACTTCTTTCTTACTTCTTTCTTACCTCTTTCTTACTTCTTTCTTACTTCTTTCTTACTTCTTTCTTCTTTCTTACTTCTATCTTACTTCTTTCTTACTTCTTTCTTCATTCCTTCTTACTTCTTTCTTACTTGTTTCTTACTCCTTTCTTACTTGTTTCTTAGTTCTTTCTTTCTTACTTCTTTCTTACTTCTAACTTCTTTCTTTCTTCTTTCTTTCTTCATCTTTCTTCTTTCTTTCTTACTTCTTTCTTACTTCTTTCTTACTTCTTTCTTACTTCTTTCTTACTTCTTTCTTTCTTCTTTCTTACTTCTTTCTTTCTTCTTTCTTACTTCCTTATTACTTTTTTCTTACTTCTTTCTTACTTCTTTCTTTCTTCTTTCTTACTTCTCTCTTACTTCTTTCTTACTTCTTTCTTACTTCTTTATAACTTCTTTTTTCTTCTTTCTTTCTTCTTTCTTTCTTACTTATTTCTTACTTCTTTCTTACTTCTTTCTTCTTTCTTACTTCTTTCTAACTTCTTTCTTACGTCTTTCTTACTTCTTTCTTACTTCTTTCTTTCTTCTTTCTTTCTCACTTCTTTCTTAATTCTTTCTTTCTTACTTCTTTCTTACTTCTTTCTAACCTCTTTCTTACTTCTTTCTTAATTCTTTCTTACTTCTTTCTAACTTCTTTCTTTCTTATTTCTTTCTTCTTTCTTTCTTCTTTCTTTCTTAATTCTTTCTTACTTCTTTCTTACTTCTTTCTAACTTCCTTCTTACTTCTTTCTTACTTCTTTATAACTTCTTTCTTTCTTTCTTACTTATTTCTTACTTCTTTCTTACTTCTTTCTAACTTCTTTCTTAAATCTTTCTTACTTCTTTCTAACTTCTTTATTTCTTCTTTCTTTCTTACATCTTTCTTACTTCTTTCTTACTTCTTTCTTCCTTATTTCTTTCTTACATATTTCTTACTTCTTTCTTACATCTTTCTTACTTCTTTCTTACTTCTTTCTTACTTCTTTCTTCCTTCTTCCTTACTTCTTTCTTTCTTACTTCTTTCTTACTTCTTTCTTACTTCTTTCTTACTTCTTTCTTCCTTCTTCCTTACTTCTTTCTTTCTTAATTCTTTCTTACTTCTTTCTTACTTCTTTCTTACCTCTTTCTTACTTCTTTCTTACTTCTTTCTTACTTCTTTCTTCTCTCTTTCTTACTTCTTTCTTACTTCTTTCTTACTTCTTTCTTCATTCCTTCTTACTTCTTTCTTACTTGTTTCTTACTTCTTTCTTACTTGTTTCTTACTTCTTTCTTTCTTACTTCTTTCTTACTTCTTTCTAACTTCTTTCTTTCTTCTTTCTTCTTTCTTTCTTCTTTCTTTCTTACTTCTTTCTTACTTCTTTCTTACTTCTTTCTTTCTTATTTATTTCTTCTTTCTTTCTTACTTCTTTCTTACTTCTTTCTTTCTTCTTTCTTACTTCTTTCTTACTTCTTTCTTTCTTACTTCTTTATTACTTCTTTCTTACTTCTTTCTTACCTCTTTCTTCTTTCTTTCTTTCTTCTTTCTTACTTCTTTCTTACATCTTTCTTACTTCTTTCTTACTTCTTTCTTCATTCGTTCTTACTTCTTTCTTACTTCTTTCTTACATCTTTCTTACTTCTTTCTTTCTTCTTTCTTACTTCTTTCTTACTTCTTTCTTCATTCCTTCTTACTTCTTTCTTACTTCTTTCTTACTTCTTTCTTACTTCTTTCTTTCTTCTTTCTTTCTTCTTTCTTACTTCTTACTTTCTTCTTTCATTCTTATTTCTTTCTTCTTTCTTCCTTACTTCTTTCTTACTTATTTCTTACTTCTTTCTTTCTTATTTCTTTCTTCTTTCTTACTTCTTTCTTACTTCTTTCTAACTTCTTTCTTACTTCTTTCTTACTTCTTTCTAACTTCTTTCTTTCTTACATCTTTCTTACTTCTTTCTTACTTCTTTCTTACTTCTTTCTTACTTCTTTCTAAGTTCCTTCTTACTTTTTCTTACTTCTTTCTTACCTCTTTCTTACTTCTTTCTTACTTATTCTTACTACTTTCTTACTTCTTTCTTTCTTCTTTCTTACTTTCTTACTTCTTTCTTACTTCTTTCTTACATCTTTCTTACTTCTTTCTTACTTCTTTCTTACTTCTTTCTAACTTCCTTCTTACTTCTTTCTTACTTCTTTCTAACTTCTTTCTTTCTTTCTTACTTATTTCTTACTTCTTTCTTACTTCTTTTTTACTTCTTTCGAACTTCTTTCTTAAATATTTCTTACTTCTTTCTAACTTCTTTCTTTCTTTATTCTTACTTCTTCCTTACTTCTTTCTTTCTTACTTCTTTCTTACTTCTTTCTTACTTCTTTCTTACCTCTTTCTTACTTCTTTCTTACTTCTTTCTTACTTCTTTCTTCTTTCTTACTTCTATCTTACTTCTTTCTTACTTCTTTCTTCATTCCTTCTTACTTCTTTCTTACTTGTTTCTTACTCCTTTCTTACTTGTTTCTTAGTTCTTTCTTTCTTACTTCTTTCTTACTTCTAACTTCTTTCTTTCTTCTTTCTTTCTTCATCTTTCTTCTTTCTTTCTTACTTCTTTCTTACTTCTTTCTTACTTCTTTCTTACTTCTTTCTTACTTCTTTCTTTCTTCTTTCTTACTTCTTTCTTTCTTCTTTCTTACTTCCTTATTACTTTTTTCTTACTTCTTTCTTACTTCTTTCTTTCTTCTTTCTTACTTCTCTCTTACTTCTTTCTTACTTCTTTCTTACTTCTTTATAACTTCTTTTTTCTTCTTTCTTTCTTCTTTCTTTCTTACTTATTTCTTACTTCTTTCTTACTTCTTTCTTCTTTCTTACTTCTTTCTAACTTCTTTCTTACGTCTTTCTTACTTCTTTCTTACTTCTTTCTTTCTTCTTTCTTTCTCACTTCTTTCTTACTTCTTTCTTAATTCTTTCTTTCTTACTTCTTTCTTACTTCTTTCTAACCTCTTTCTTACTTCTTTCTTAATTCTTTCTTACTTCTTTCTAACTTCTTTCTTTCTTATTTCTTTCTTCTTTCTTTCTTCTTTCTTTCTTAATTCTTTCTTACTTCTTTCTTACTTCTTTCTTACTTCTTTCTTTCTTCTTTCTTTCTTCTTTCTTTCTTCATTCTTTCTTCTTTCTTACTTCTTTCTTACTTCTTTCTTTCTTCTTTCTTTTTTCTTTCTTTCTTACTCCTTTCTTACTTCTTTCTTACTTCTTTCTAACTTCTTTCTTACTTCTTTCTTACTTCTTTCTAACTTCTTTCTTTCTTCTTTCTTTCTTCTTTCTTTCTTCGTTCTTTCTTACTTCTTTCTTACTTCTATCTTTCTTATTTCTTTCTTCTTTCTTACTTCTTTCTTACTTCTTTCTAACTTCTTTCTTACTTCTTTCTTACTTCTTTCTAACTTCTTTCTTTCTTACATCTTTCTTACTTCTTTCTTACTTCTTTCTTTCTTGTTTCTTACTTCTTTCTAAGTTCCTTCTTACTTTTTCTTACTTCTTTCTTACTTCTTTCTTACTTCTTTCTTACTTCTTTCTTACTACTTTCTTACTTCTTTCTTACTTCTTTCTTACTTCTTTCTTACATCTTTCTTACTTCTTTCTTACTTCTTTCTTACTTCTTTCTAACTTCCTTCTTACTTCTTTCTTACTTCTTTCTAACTTCTTTCTTTCTTTCTTACTTATTTCTTACTTCTTTCTTACTTCTTTCTTACTTCTTTCTAACTTCTTTCTTAAATCTTTCTTACTTCTTTCTAACTTCTTTCTTTCTTCTTTCTTTCTTACATCTTTCTTACTTCTTTCTTACTTCTTTCTTCCCTATTTCTTTCTTACATCTTTCTTACTTCTTTCTAACTTCTTTCTTACTTCTTTCTTCCTTCTTCCTTACTTCTTTCTTTCTTACTTCTTTCTTACTTCTTTCTTACTTCTTCTTACCTCTTTCTTACTTCTTTCTTACTTCTTTCTTACTTCTTTCTTCTTTCTTTCTTACTTCTTTCTTACTTCTTTCTTACTTCTTTCTTCAGTCCTTACTTCTTTCTTACTTGTTTCTTACTTCTTTCTTACTTGTTTCTTACTTCTTTCTTTCTTACTTCTTTCTTACTTCTTTCTAACTTCTTTCTTTCTTCTTTCTTTCTTCTTTCTTTCTTCTTTCTTTCTTACTTCTTTCTTACTTCTTTCTTACTTCTTTCTTACTTCTTTCTTACTTCTTTCTTTCTTCTTTCTTACTTCTTTCTTTTTTCTTTCTTACTTCTTTATTACTTCTTTCTTACTTCTTTCTTACTTCTTTCTTTCTTCTTTCTTACTTCTCTCTTACTTCTTTCTTACTTCTTTCTTACTTCTTTCTAACTTCTTTTTTCTTCTTTCTTTCTTCTTTCTTTCTTCTTTCTTTCTTACTTATTTCTTACTTCTTTCTTACTTCTTTCTTCTTTCTTACTTCTTTCTAACTTCTTTCTTACGTCTTTCTTACTTCTTTCTTACTTCTTTCTTTCTTCTTTCTTTCTCGCTTCTTTCTTACTTCTTTCTTTCTTCTTTCTTTCTTCTTTCTTTCTTCTTTCTTTCTTAATTCTTTCTTCTTTCTTTTTTACTTCTTTCTTACTTCTTTCTTACTTCTTTCTTACTTCTTTCTTACTTCTTTCTTTCTTCTTTCTTACTTCTTTCTTTCTTCTTTCTTACTTCTTTATTACTTTTTTCTTACTTCTTTCTTACTTCTTTCTTTCTTCTTTCTTACTTCTCTCTTACTTCTTTCTTACTTCTTTCTTACTTCTTTATAACTTCTTTTTTCTTCTTTCTTTCTTCTTTCTTTCTTACTTATTTCTTACTTCTTTCTTACTTCTTTCTTCTTTCTTACTTCTTTCTAACTTCTTTCTTACGTCTTTCTTACTTCTTTCTTACTTCTTTCTTTCTTCTTTCTTTCTCACTACTTTCTTACTTCTTTCTTACTTCTTTCTTTCTTACTTCTTTCTTACTTCTTTCTAACCTCTTTCTTACTTCTTTCTTACTTCTTTCTTACTTCTTTCTAACTTCTTTCTTTCTTATTTCTTTCTTCTTTCTTTCTTCTTTCTTTCTTAATTCTTTCTTACTTCTTTCTTACTTCTTTCTTACTTCTTTCTTTCTTCTTTCTTTCTTCTTTCTTTCTTCATTCTTTTTTCTTTCTTACTTCTTTCTTACTTCTTTCTTTCTTCTTTCTTTTTTCTTTCTTTCTTACTCCTTTCTTACTTCTTTCTTACTTCTTTCTAACTTCTTTCTTACTTCTTTCTTACTTCTTTCTAACTTCTTTCTTTCTTCTTTCTTTCTTCTTTCTTTCTTACTTCTTTCTTACTTCTTTCTTTCTTATTTCTTTCTCCTTTCTTACTTCTTTCTTACTTCTTTCTAACTTCTTTCTTACTTCTTTCTTACTTCTTTCTAACTTCTTTCTTTCTTACATCTTTCTTACTTCTTTCTTACTTCTTTCTTACTTCTTTCTTACTTCTTTCTTACTTCTTTCTCACTTCTTTCTTTCTTCTTTCTTTCTTACATCTTTTTTACTTCTTTCTTACTTCTTTCTTCCTTATTTCTTTCTTACATCTTTCTTACTTCTTTCTTACTTCTTTCTTACTTCTTTCTTACTTCTTTCTGACTTCTTTCTTACTTCTTTCTTACTTCTTTCTTACTTTTTTCTTCTTTCTTTCTTTCTTCTTTCTTACTTCTTTCTTACTTCTTTCACATTCCTTCTTACTTCTTTCTTACTTGTTTCTTACTTCTTTCTTACTTGTTTCTTACTTCTTTCTTTCTTACTTCTTTCTTACTTCTTTCTAACTTCTTTCTTTCTTCTTTCTTTCTTCTTTCTTTCTTACTTATTTCTTACTTCTTTCTTACTTCTTTCTTCTTTCTTACTTCTTTCTAACTTCTTTCTTACGTCTTTCTTACTTCTTTCTTACTTCTTTCTTTCTTCTTTCTTTCTCACTACTTTCTTACTTCTTTCTTACTTCTTTCTTTCTTACTTCTTTCTTACTTCTTTCTAACCTCTTTCTTACTTCTTTCTTACTTCTTTCTTACTTCTTTCTAACTTCTTTCTTTCTTATTTCTTTCTTCTTTCTTTCTTCTTTCTTTCTTAATTCTTTCTTACTTCTTTCTTACTTCTTTCTTACTTCTTTCTTTCTTCTTTCTTTCTTCTTTCTTTCTTCATTCTTTTTTCTTTCTTACTTCTTTCTTACTTCTTTCTTTCTTCTTTCTTTTTTCTTTCTTTCTTACTCCTTTCTTACTTCTTTCTTACTTCTTTCTAACTTCTTTCTTACTTCTTTCTTACTTCTTTCTAACTTCTTTCTTTCTTCTTTCTTTCTTCTTTCTTTCTTACTTCTTTCTTACTTCTTTCTTTCTTATTTCTTTCTCCTTTCTTACTTCTTTCTTACTTCTTTCTAACTTCTTTCTTACTTCTTTCTTACTTCTTTCTAACTTCTTTCTTTCTTACATCTTTCTTACTTCTTTCTTACTTCTTTCTTACTTCTTTCTTACTTCTTTCTTACTTCTTTCTCACTTCTTTCTTTCTTCTTTCTTTCTTACATCTTTTTTACTTCTTTCTTACTTCTTTCTTCCTTATTTCTTTCTTACATCTTTCTTACTTCTTTCTTACTTCTTTCTTACTTCTTTCTTACTTCTTTCTGACTTCTTTCTTACTTCTTTCTTACTTCTTTCTAACTTCTTTCTTACTTCTTTCTTACTTCTTTCTAACTTCTTTCTTTCTTACATCTTTCTTACTTCTTTCTTACTTCTTTCTTACTTCTTTCTTACTTCTTTCTAAGTTCCTTCTTACTTTTTCTTACTTCTTTCTTACCTCTTTCTTACTTCTTTCTTACTTATTCTTACTACTTTCTTACTTCTTTCTTTCTTCTTTCTTACTTTCTTACTTCTTTCTTACTTCTTTCTTACATCTTTCTTACTTCTTTCTTACTTCTTTCTTACTTCTTTCTAACTTCCTTCTTACTTCTTTCTTACTTCTTTCTAACTTCTTTCTTTCTTTCTTACTTATTTCTTACTTCTTTCTTACTTCTTTTTTACTTCTTTCGAACTTCTTTCTTAAATCTTTCTTACTTCTTTCTAACTTCTTTCTTTCTTTATTCTTACTTCTTCCTTACTTCTTTCTTTCTTACTTCTTTCTTACTTCTTTCTTACTTCTTTCTTACCTCTTTCTTACTTCTTTCTTACTTCTTTCTTACTTCTTTCTTCTTTCTTACTTCTATCTTACTTCTTTCTTACTTCTTTCTTCATTCCTTCTTACTTCTTTCTTACTTGTTTCTTACTCCTTTCTTACTTGTTTCTTAGTTCTTTCTTTCTTACTTCTTTCTTACTTCTAACTTCTTTCTTTCTTCTTTCTTTCTTCATCTTTCTTCTTTCTTTCTTACTTCTTTCTTACTTCTTTCTTACTTCTTTCTTACTTCTTTCTTACTTCTTTCTTTCTTCTTTCTTACTTCTTTCTTTCTTCTTTCTTACTTCCTTATTACTTTTTTCTTACTTCTTTCTTACTTCTTTCTTTCTTCTTTCTTACTTCTCTCTTACTTCTTTCTTACTTCTTTCTTACTTCTTTATAACTTCTTTTTTCTTCTTTCTTTCTTCTTTCTTTCTTACTTATTTCTTACTTCTTTCTTACTTCTTTCTTCTTTCTTACTTCTTTCTAACTTCTTTCTTACGTCTTTCTTACTTCTTTCTTACTTCTTTCTTTCTTCTTTCTTTCTCACTTCTTTCTTACTTCTTTCTTAATTCTTTCTTTCTTACTTCTTTCTTACTTCTTTCTAACCTCTTTCTTACTTCTTTCTTAATTCTTTCTTACTTCTTTCTAACTTCTTTCTTTCTTATTTCTTTCTTCTTTCTTTCTTCTTTCTTTCTTAATTCTTTCTTACTTCTTTCTTACTTCTTTCTAACTTCCTTCTTACTTCTTTCTTACTTCTTTATAACTTCTTTCTTTCTTTCTTACTTATTTCTTACTTCTTTCTTACTTCTTTCTAACTTCTTTCTTAAATCTTTCTTACTTCTTTCTAACTTCTTTATTTCTTCTTTCTTTCTTACATCTTTCTTACTTCTTTCTTACTTCTTTCTTCCTTATTTCTTTCTTACATATTTCTTACTTCTTTCTTACATCTTTCTTACTTCTTTCTTACTTCTTTCTTACTTCTTTCTTCCTTCTTCCTTACTTCTTTCTTTCTTACTTCTTTCTTACTTCTTTCTTACTTCTTTCTTACTTCTTTCTTCCTTCTTCCTTACTTCTTTCTTTCTTAATTCTTTCTTACTTCTTTCTTACTTCTTTCTTACCTCTTTCTTACTTCTTTCTTACTTCTTTCTTACTTCTTTCTTCTCTCTTTCTTACTTCTTTATTACTTCTTTCTTACTTCTTTCTTACCTCTTTCTTCTTTCTTTCTTTCTTCTTTCTTACTTCTTTCTTACATCTTTCTTACTTCTTTCTTACTTCTTTCTTCATTCGTTCTTACTTCTTTCTTACTTCTTTCTTACATCTTTCTTACTTCTTTCTTTCTTCTTTCTTACTTCTTTCTTACTTCTTTCTTCATTCCTTCTTACTTCTTTCTTACTTCTTTCTTACTTCTTTCTTACTTCTTTCTTTCTTCTTTCTTTCTTCTTTCTTACTTCTTACTTTCTTCTTTCATTCTTATTTCTTTCTTCTTTCTTCCTTACTTCTTTCTTACTTATTTCTTACTTCTTTCTTTCTTATTTCTTTCTTCTTTCTTACTTCTTTCTTACTTCTTTCTAACTTCTTTCTTACTTCTTTCTTACTTCTTTCTAACTTCTTTCTTTCTTACATCTTTCTTACTTCTTTCTTACTTCTTTCTTACTTCTTTCTTACTTCTTTCTAAGTTCCTTCTTACTTTTTCTTACTTCTTTCTTACCTCTTTCTTACTTCTTTCTTACTTATTCTTACTACTTTCTTACTTCTTTCTTTCTTCTTTCTTACTTTCTTACTTCTTTCTTACTTCTTTCTTACATCTTTCTTACTTCTTTCTTACTTCTTTCTTACTTCTTTCTAACTTCCTTCTTACTTCTTTCTTACTTCTTTCTAACTTCTTTCTTTCTTTCTTACTTATTTCTTACTTCTTTCTTACTTCTTTTTTACTTCTTTCGAACTTCTTTCTTAAATCTTTCTTACTTCTTTCTAACTTCTTTCTTTCTTTATTCTTACTTCTTCCTTACTTCTTTCTTTCTTACTTCTTTCTTACTTCTTTCTTACTTCTTTCTTACCTCTTTCTTACTTCTTTCTTACTTCTTTCTTACTTCTTTCTTCTTTCTTACTTCTATCTTACTTCTTTCTTACTTCTTTCTTCATTCCTTCTTACTTCTTTCTTACTTGTTTCTTACTCCTTTCTTACTTGTTTCTTAGTTCTTTCTTTCTTACTTCTTTCTTACTTCTAACTTCTTTCTTTCTTCTTTCTTTCTTCATCTTTCTTCTTTCTTTCTTACTTCTTTCTTACTTCTTTCTTACTTCTTTCTTACTTCTTTCTTACTTCTTTCTTTCTTCTTTCTTACTTCTTTCTTTCTTCTTTCTTACTTCCTTATTACTTTTTTCTTACTTCTTTCTTACTTCTTTCTTTCTTCTTTCTTACTTCTCTCTTACTTCTTTCTTACTTCTTTCTTACTTCTTTATAACTTCTTTTTTCTTCTTTCTTTCTTCTTTCTTTCTTACTTATTTCTTACTTCTTTCTTACTTCTTTCTTCTTTCTTACTTCTTTCTAACTTCTTTCTTACGTCTTTCTTACTTCTTTCTTACTTCTTTCTTTCTTCTTTCTTTCTCACTACTTTCTTACTTCTTTCTTACTTCTTTCTTTCTTACTTCTTTCTTACTTCTTTCTAACCTCTTTCTTTCTTCTTTCTTACTTCTTTCTTACTTCTTTCTAACTTCTTTCTTTCTTATTTCTTTCTTCTTTCTTTCTTCTTTCTTTCTTAATTCTTTCTTACTTCTTTCTTACTTCTTTCTTACTTCTTTCTTTCTTCTTTCTTTCTTCTTTCTTTCTTCATTCTTTTTTCTTTCTTACTTCTTTCTTACTTCTTTCTTTCTTCTTTCTTTTTTCTTTCTTTCTTACTCCTTTCTTACTTCTTTCTTACTTCTTTCTAACTTCTTTCTTACTTCTTTCTTACTTCTTTCTAACTTCTTTCTTTCTTCTTTCTTTCTTCTTTCTTTCTTACTTCTTTCTTACTTCTTTCTTTCTTATTTCTTTCTCCTTTCTTACTTCTTTCTTACTTCTTTCTAACTTCTTTCTTACTTCTTTCTTACTTCTTTCTAACTTCTTTCTTTCTTACATCTTTCTTACTTCTTTCTTACTTCTTTCTTACTTCTTTCTTACTTCTTTCTTACTTCTTTCTCACTTCTTTCTTTCTTCTTTCTTTCTTACATCTTTTATACTTCTTTCTTACTTCTTTCTTCCTTATTTCTTTCTTACATCTTTCTTACTTCTTTCTTACTTCTTTCTTACTTCTTTCTTACTTCTTTCTGACTTCTTTCTTACTTCTTTCTTACTTCTTTCTTACTTTTTTCTTCTTTCTTTCTTTCTTCTTTCTTACTTCTTTCTTACTTCTTTCACATTCCTTCTTACTTCTTTCTTACTTGTTTCTTACTTCTTTCTTACTTGTTTCTTACTTCTTTCTTTCTTACTTCTTTCTTACTTCTTTCTAACTTCTTTCTTTCTTCTTTCTTTCTTCTTTCTTTCTTACTTATTTCTTACTTCTTTCTTACTTCTTTCTTCTTTCTTACTTCTTTCTAACTTCTTTCTTACGTCTTTCTTACTTCTTTCTTACTTCTTTCTTTCTTCTTTCTTTCTCACTACTTTCTTACTTCTTTCTTACTTCTTTCTTTCTTACTTCTTTCTTACTTCTTTCTAACCTCTTTCTTACTTCTTTCTTACTTCTTTCTTACTTCTTTCTAACTTCTTTCTTTCTTATTTCTTTCTTCTTTCTTTCTTCTTTCTTTCTTAATTCTTTCTTACTTCTTTCTTACTTCTTTCTTACTTCTTTCTTTCTTCTTTCTTTCTTCTTTCTTTCTTCATTCTTTTTTCTTTCTTACTTCTTTCTTACTTCTTTCTTTCTTCTTTCTTTTTTCTTTCTTTCTTACTCCTTTCTTACTTCTTTCTTACTTCTTTCTAACTTCTTTCTTACTTCTTTCTTACTTCTTTCTAACTTCTTTCTTTCTTCTTTCTTTCTTCTTTCTTTCTTACTTCTTTCTTACTTCTTTCTTTCTTATTTCTTTCTCCTTTCTTACTTCTTTCTTACTTCTTTCTAACTTCTTTCTTACTTCTTTCTTACTTCTTTCTAACTTCTTTCTTTCTTACATCTTTCTTACTTCTTTCTTACTTCTTTCTTACTTCTTTCTTACTTCTTTCTTACTTCTTTCTCACTTCTTTCTTTCTTCTTTCTTTCTTACATCTTTTTTACTTCTTTCTTACTTCTTTCTTCCTTATTTCTTTCTTACATCTTTCTTACTTCTTTCTTACTTCTTTCTTACTTCTTTCTTACTTCTTTCTGACTTCTTTCTTACTTCTTTCTTACTTCTTTCTTACTTTTTTCTTCTTTCTTTCTTTCTTCTTTCTTACTTCTTTCTTACTTCTTTCACATTCCTTCTTACTTCTTTCTTACTTGTTTCTTACTTCTTTCTTACTTGTTTCTTACTTCTTTCTTTCTTACTTCTTTCTTACTTCTTTCTAACTTCTTTCTTTCTTCTTTCTTTCTTCTTTCTTTCTTACTTCTTTCTTACTTCTTTCTTACTTCTTTCTTACTTCTTTCTTACTTCTTTCTTTCTTCTTTCTTACTTCTTTCTTTTTTCTTTCTTACTTCTTTATTACTTCTTTCTTACTTCTTTCTTACTTCTTTCTTTCTTCTTTCTTACTTCTCTCTTACTTCTTTCTTAAATCTTTCTTACTTCTTTCTAACTTCTTTCTTTCTTCTTTCTTTCTTACATCTTTTTTACTTCTTTCTTACTTCTTTCTTCTTTCTTACTTCTTTCTAACTTCTTTCTTACGTCTTTCTTACTTCTTTCTTACTTCTTTCTTTCTTCTTTCTTTCTCACTTCTTTCTTACTTCTTTCTTTCTTCTTTCTTACTTCTTTCTTTCTTACTTCTTTCTTGCTTCTTTCTTTTTTCTTTCTTTCTTACTCCTTTCTTACTTCTTTCTTACTTCTTTCTAACTTCTTTCTTACTTCTTTCTTACTTCTTTCTAACTTCTTTCTTTCTTCTTTCTTTCTTCTTTCTTTCTTACTTCTTTCTTACTTCTTTCTTTCTTATTTCTTTCTTCTTTCTTACTTCTCTCTTACTTCTTTCTAACTTCTTTCTTACTTCTTTCTTATTTCTTTCTTACTTCTTTCTAACTTCCTTCTTACTTCTTTCTTACTTCTTTCTTACTTCTTTCTTACTTCTTTCTAACTTCCTTCTTACTTCTTTCTTACTTCTTTCTAACTTCTTTCTTTCTTCTTTATTTCTTACTTATTTCTTACTTCTTTCTTACTTCTTTCTTACTTCTTTCTAACTTCTTTCTTACTTCTTTCTTACTTCTTTCTTCCTTATTTCTTTCTTACATCTTTCTTACTTCTTTCTTACTTCTTTCTTACTTCTTTCTTACTTCTTTCTTACTTCTTTCTAACTTCTTTCTTACTTCTTTCTTACTTCTTCCTTACTTCTTTCTTTCTTACTTCTTTCTTACTTCTTTCGTACTTCTTTCTTACCTCTTTCTTACTTTTTTCTTACTTCTTCCTTACTTCTTTCTTCTTTCTATCTTACTTCTTTCTTACTTCTTTCTTCATTCCTTCTTACTTCTTTCTTACTTGATTCTTACTTCTATCTTACTTGTTTCTTACTTCTTTCTTTCTTACTTCTTTCTTACTTCTTTCTTCTTTCTTTCTTCTTAATTTCTTCTTTCTCTCTTACTTGTTTCTTACTTCTTTCTTACTTCTTTCTAACTTCTTTTTTCTTCTTTCTTTCTTCTTTCTTTCTTCTTTCTTTCTTACTTATTTCTTACTTCTTTCTTACTTCTTTCTTCTTTCTTACTTCTTTCTATACTTCTTTCTTACGTCTTTCTTACTTCTTTCTTACTTCTTTCTTACTTCTTTCTTTCTTCTTTCTTTCTCACTTCTTTCTAACTTCTTTCTTTCTTCTTTCTTTCTAACTTCTTTCTTACTTCTTTCTTACTTCTTTCTAACTTCTTTCTTTCTTCTTTCTTTCTTCTTTCTTTCTTCTTTCTTTCTTAATTCTTTCTTACTTCTTTATTACTTCTTTCTTACTTCTTTCTTTTTTCTTTGTTTCTTCTTTCTTTCTTCTTTCTTTCTTCTTTCTTACTTCTTTCTTACTTCTTTCTTTCTTCTTTCTTACTTCTTTCTTACTTCTTTCTTACTTCTTTCTTACTTCTTTCTTACTTCTTTCTTACTTCTTTCTTTCTTACTTCTTTCTTACTTCTTTCTTACTTCTTTCTTTCTTCTTTCTTTCTTACGCCTTTCTTACTTCTTTCTTACTTCTTTCTAACTTCTTTCTTACTTCTTTCTTACTTCTTTCTAACTTCTTTCTTTCTTCTTTCTTTCTTCTTTCTTTCTTACTTCTTTCTTTCTTACTTCTTTCTTACTTCTTTCTTACTTCTTTCTTACTTCTTTCTTACTTCTTTCTTACTTCTTTCTTCTTTCTTTCTTTCTTCTTTCTTACTTCTTTCTTACTTCTTTCTTACTTCTTTCTTACTTCTTTCTTACTTCTTTCTAACTTCTTTCTTTCTTCTTTCTTTATTCTTTCTTTATTCTTTCTTTCTTCTTTCTTTCTTACTTCTTTCTTACTTGTTTCTTACTTCTTTCTTACTTCTTTCTTACTTCTTTCTTCTTTCTTTCTTCTTTCTTTCTTACTTCTTTCTTACTTCTTTCTTACTTATTTCTTACTACTTTCTTACTTCTTTCTTTCTTCTTTCTTACTTCTTTCTTACTTCTTTCTTACTTCTTTCTTCATTCCTTCTTAATTCTTTCTTACTTCTTTCTTACTTCTTTCTTTTCTCTTTCTTTCTTCTTTCTTTCTTCTTTCTTTCTTCTTTCTTACTTCTTTCTTACTTCTTTCTTACTTCTTTCTTACTTCTTTCTTTTCTCTTTCTTTCTTCTTTCTTTCTTCTTTCTTTCTTCTTTCTGACTTCTTTCTTACTTCTTTCTTTCTTCTTTCTTACTTCTTTCTTTCTAACCTCTATCTTACTTCTTTCTTACTTCTTTCTTACTTCTTTCTAACTTCTTTCTTTCTTCTTTCTTTCTTCTTTCTTTCTTCTTTCTTTCTTAATTCTTTCTTACTTCTTTCTTACTTCTTTCTTACTTCTTTCTTCTTTCTTTCTTACTTCTTTCTTACTTCTTTCTTTCTTCTTTCTTTCTTCTTTCTTACTTCTTTCTTACTTCTTTCTTACTTCTTTCTTTTCTCTTTCTTTCTTCTTTCTTTCTTCTTTCTTTCTTCTTTCTGACTTTTTTCTTACTTCTTTCTTTCTTCTTTCTTTCTTCTTTCTTTCTAACCTCTATCTTACTTCTTTCTTACTTCTTTCTTACTTCTTTCTAACTTCTTTCTTTCTTCTTTCTTTATTCTTTCTTTCTTCTTTCTTTCTTAATTATTTCTTACTTCTTTCTTACTTCTTTCTTACTTCTTTCTTTCTTCTTTCTTTCTTCTTTCTTTCTTCTTTCTTACTTCTTTCTTAATTCTTTCTTTCTTTTTTCTTACTTCTTTCTTTCTTACTTCTTTCTTACTTCTTTCTTACTTCTTTCTAACTTCTTTCTTTCTTACTTCTTTCTTACTTCTTTCTTTCTTCTTTCTTTTTCTTTCTTTCTTACTCCTTTCTTACTTCTTCCTTACTTCTTCCTAACTTCTTTCTTACTTCTTTCTTACTTCTTTCTAAATTCTTTCTTTCTTCTTTCTTTCTTCTTTCTTTCTTACTTCTTTCTTACTTCTTTCTTTCTTACTTCTTTCTTACTTCTTTCTTACTTCTTTCTTACTTCTTTCTTCTTTCTTACTTCTCTCCTCTTTATTTCTTACTTCTTTCTTACTTCTTTCTTCCTTCTTTCTTATTTCTTTCTTACTTCTTTCTTACATCTTTCTTCATTCCTTCTTACTTCTTTCTTACTTCTTTCTTACTTCTTTCTTACTTCTTTCTTTCTTCTTTCTTTCTTCTTTCTTTCTTCTTTCTTACTTCTTTCTTTCTTCTTTCTTTCTTACTTCTTTCTTCTTTCTTCCTTACTTCTTTCTTACTTATTTCTTACTTCTTTCTTTCTTATTTCTTTCTTCTTTCTTACTTCTTTCTTACTTCTTTCTAACTTCTTTCTTACTTCTTTCTTACTTCTTTCTAACTTCTTTCTTTCTTACATCTTTCTTACTTCTTTCTTCTTTCTTACTTCTTTCTTACTTCTTTCTGAGTTCCTTCTTACTTCTTTCTTACTTCTTTCATACTTCTTTCTTACTTCTTTCTTACTTCTTTCTTACTACTTTCTTACTTCTTTCTTTCTTCTTTCTTACTTCTTTCTTACTTCTTTCTTACTTCTTTCTTACTTCTTTCTTACTTCTTTCTTACTTCTTTCTAACTTCCTTCTTACTTCTTTCTAACTTCTTTCTTTCTTTCCTACTTATCTCTTACTTCTTTCTTACTTCTTTCTTACTTCTTTCTTTCTTCTTTCTTTCTTCTTACTTTCTTCTTTCTTACTTCTTTCTTTCTTCTTTCTTTCTTACTTCTTTCTTCTTTCTTCCTTACTTCTTTCTTACTTCTTTCTTACTTCTTTCTTACTTCTTTCTTCTTTCTTTCTTCTTTCTTTCTTACTTTTTTCTTACTTCTTTCTTACTTCTTTCTTACTTCTTTCTTACTACTTTCTTACTTCTTTCTTTCTTCTTTCTTACTTCTTTCTTACTTCTTTGTTACTTCTTTCTTACTTCTTTCTTACTTCTTTCTTTTCTCTTTCTTTCTTCTTTCTTTCTTCTTTCTTTCTTCTTTCTTACTTCTTTCTTACTTCTTTCTTACTTCTTTCTTACTTCTTTCTTTTCTCTTTCTTTCTTCTTTCTTTCTTCTTTCTTTCTTCTTTCTTACTTCTTTCTTACTTCTTTCTTTCTTCTTTCTTACTTCTTTCTTTCTAACCTCTATCTTACTTCTTTCTTACTTCTTTCTTACTTCTTTCTAACTTCTTTCTTTCTTCTTTCTTTCTTCTCTCTTTCTTCTTTCTTTCTTAATTCTTTCTTACTTCTTTCTTACATCTTTCTTACTTCTTTCTTACTTCTTTCTTACTTCTTTCTTACTTCTTTCTTACTTCTTTCTTACTTCTTTCTGAATTCCTTCTTACTTCTTTCTTACTTCTTTCATACTTCTTTCTTACTTCTTTCTTACTTCTTTCTTACTACTTTCTTACTTCTTTCTTTCTTCTTTCTTACTTCTTTCTTACTTCTTTCTTACTTCTTTCTTACATCTTTCTTACTTCTTTCTTACTTCTTTCTAACTTCCTTCTTACTTCTTTCTTAATTCTTTCTAACTTCTTTCTTTCTTTCTTACTTATTTCTTACTTCTTTCTTACTTCTTTCTTACTTCTTTCTAACTTCTTTCTTAAATCTTTCTTACTTCTTTCTAACTTCTTTCTTTCTTCTTTCTTTCTTACATCTTTCTTACTTCTTTCTTACTTCTTTCTTCCTTATTTCTTTCTTACATCTTTCTTACTTCTTTCTTACTTCTTTCTTACTTCTTTCTTACTTCTTCCTTACTTCTTTCTTTCTTACTTCTTTCTTACTTCTTTCTTACTTCTTTCTTACTTCTTTCTTCTTTCTTTCTTCTTTCTTTCTTACTTCTTTCTTACTTCTTTCTTACTTCTTTCTTACTACTTTCTTACTTCTTTCTTTCTTCTTTCTTACTTCTTTCTTACTTCTTTCTTACTTCTTTCTTACTTCTTTCTTACTTCTTTCTTTCTTCTTTCTTTCTTCTTTCTTTCTTCTTTCTTTCTTCTTTCTTACTTCTTTCTTACTTCTTTCTTACTTTTTTCTTCTTTCTTACTTCTTTCTAACTTCTTTCTTACGTCTTTCTTACTTCTTTCTTACTTCTTTCTTACGTCTTTCTTTCTTCTTTCTTTCTCACTTCTTTCTAACTTCTTTCTTTCTTCTTTCTTTCTTACTTCTTTCTTACTTCTTTCTAACTTCTTTCTTTCTTCTTTCTTTCTTCTTTCTTTCTTCTTTCTTTCTTCTTTCTTACTTCTTTCTTACTTCTTTCTTTCTTCTTTCTTACTTCTTTCTTTCTTACTTCTTTCTTACTTCTTTCTTACTTCTTTCTTACTTCTTTCTTACTTCTTTCTTTCTTACTTCTTTCTTACTTCTTTCTTTCTTCTTTCTTTCTTACTCCTTTCTTACTTCTTTCTTACTTCTTTCTAACTTATTTCTTACTTCTTTCTTACTTCTTTCTTACTTCTTTCTAACTTCTTTCTTTCTTCTTTCTTTCTTCTTTCTTTCTTACTTCTTTTTACTTCTTTCTTTCTTACTTCTTTCTACTTCTTTCTTACTTCTTTCTTACTTCTTTCTTACTTCTTTCTTCTTTCTTTCTTACTTCTTTCTTACTTCTTTCTTACTTCTTTCCTACTTCTTTCTTACTTCTTTCTTACTTCTTTCTAACTTCTTTCTTTCTTCTTTCTTTCTTATTTCTTTCTTCTTTCTTTCTTAGCTTCTTTCTTACTTCTTTCTTTCTTCTTTCTTACTTCTTTCTTACTTCTTTCTTTCTTACTTCTTTATTACTTCTTTCTTACTTCTTTCTTACTTCTTTCTTCTTTCTTTCTTTCTTCTTTCTTACATCTTTCTTTCTTCTTTCTTAATTCTTTCTTTCTTCTTTCTTTCTTACTTCTTTCTTACTTCTTTCTTCTTTCTTACTTCTTTCTTCTTTCTTTCTTACTTCTTTCTTACTTCTTTCTTACTTCTTTCTTCATTCGTTCTTACTTCTTTCTTACTTCTTTCTTACTTCTTTCTTCTTTCTTTCTTCTTTCTTTCTTACTTCTTTCTTACTTCTTTCTTACTTCTTTCTTACTACTTTCTTACTTCTTTCTTTCTTCTTTCTTACTTCTTTCTTACTTCTTTCTTACTACTTTCTTACTTCTTTCTTTCTTCTTTCTTTCTTTCTTTCTTCTTTCTTTCTTCTTTCTTACTTCTTTCTTACTTCTTTCTTCTTTCTTTCTTACTTCTTTCTTTCTAACCTCTTTCTTACTTCTTTCTTACTTCTTTCTGACTTCTTTCTTACTTCTTTCTTTCTTCTTTCTTACTTCTTTCTTACTTCTTTCTTTCTTCTTTCTTACTTCTTTCTTTCTAACCTCTTTCTTACTTCTTTCTTACTTCTTTCTTACTTCTTTCTTACTTCTTTCTTACTACTTTCTTACTTCTTTCTTTCTTCTTTCTTTCTTTCTTTCTTCTTTCTTTCTTCTTTCTTACTTCTTTCTTACTTCTTTCTTACTACTTTCTTACTTCTTTGTTACTTCTTTCTTACTTCTTTCTTACTTCTTTCTTTTCTCTTTCTTTCTTCTTTCTTTCTTCTTTCTTTCTTCTTTCTTACTTCTTTGTTACTTCTTTCTTACTTCTTTCTTACTTCTTTCTTTTCTCTTTCTTTCTTCTTTCTTTCTTCTTTCTTCCTTCTTCCTTACTTCTTTCTTTCTTACTTCTTTCTTACTTCTTTCTTACTTCTTTCTTACTTCTTTCTTCCTTCTTCCTTACTTCTTTCTTTCTTAATTCTTTCTTACTTCTTTCTTACTTCTTTCTTACCTCTTTCTTACTTCTTTCTTACTTCTTTCTTACTTCTTTCTTCTCTCTTTCTTACTTCTTTATTACTTCTTCTTACTTCTTTCTTACCTCTTTCTTCTTTCTTTCTTTCTTCTTTCTTACTTCTTTCTTACATCTTTCTTACTTCTTTCTTACTTCTTTCTTCATTCGTTCTTACTTCTTTCTTACTTCTTTCTTACATCTTTCTTACTTCTTTCTTTCTTCTTTCTTACTTCTTTCTTACTTCTTTCTTCATTCCTTCTTACTTCTTTCTTACTTCTTTCTTACTTCTTTCTACTTCTTTCTTTCTTCTTTCTTTCTTCTTTCTTACTTCTTACTTTCTTCTTTCATTCTTATTTCTTTCTTCTTTCTTCCTTACTTCTTTCTTACTTATTTCTTACTTCTTTCTTTCTTATTTCTTTCTTCTTTCTTACTTCTTTCTTACTTCTTTCTAACTTCTTTCTTACTTCTTTCTTACTTCTTTCTAACTTCTTTCTTTCTTACATCTTTCTTACTTCTTTCTTACTTCTTTCTTACTTCTTTCTTACTTCTTTCTAAGTTCCTTCTTACTTTTTCTTACTTCTTTCTTACCTCTTTCTTACTTCTTTCTTACTTATTCTTACTACTTTCTTACTTCTTTCTTTCTTCTTTCTTACTTTCTTACTTCTTTCTTACTTCTTTCTTACATCTTTCTTACTTCTTTCTTACTTCTTTCTTACTTCTTTCTAACTTCCTTCTTACTTCTTTCTTACTTCTTTCTAACTTCTTTCTTTCTTTCTTACTTATTTCTTACTTCTTTCTTACTTCTTTTTTACTTCTTTCGAACTTCTTTCTTAAATCTTTCTTACTTCTTTCTAACTTCTTTCTTTCTTTATTCTTACTTCTTCCTTACTTCTTTCTTTCTTACTTCTTTCTTACTTCTTTCTTACTTCTTTCTTACCTCTTTCTTACTTCTTTCTTACTTCTTTCTTACTTCTTTCTTCTTTCTTACTTCTATCTTACTTCTTTCTTACTTCTTTCTTCATTCCTTCTTACTTCTTTCTTACTTGTTTCTTACTCCTTTCTTACTTGTTTCTTAGTTCTTTCTTTCTTACTTCTTTCTTACTTCTAACTTCTTTCTTTCTTCTTTCTTTCTTCATCTTTCTTCTTTCTTTCTTACTTCTTTCTTACTTCTTTCTTACTTCTTTCTTACTTCTTTCTTACTTCTTTCTTTCTTCTTTCTTACTTCTTTCTTTCTTCTTTCTTACTTCCTTATTACTTTTTTCTTACTTCTTTCTTACTTCTTTCTTTCTTCTTTCTTACTTCTCTCTTACTTCTTTCTTACTTCTTTCTTACTTCTTTATAACTTCTTTTTTCTTCTTTCTTTCTTCTTTCTTTCTTACTTATTTCTTACTTCTTTCTTACTTCTTTCTTCTTTCTTACTTCTTTCTAACTTCTTTCTTACGTCTTTCTTACTTCTTTCTTACTTCTTTCTTTGTTCTTTCTTTCTCACTACTTTCTTACTTCTTTCTTACTTCTTTCTTTCTTACTTCTTTCTTACTTCTTTCTAACCTCTTTCTTTCTTCTTTCTTACTTCTTTCTTACTTCTTTCTAACTTCTTTCTTTCTTATTTCTTTCTTCTTTCTTTCTTCTTTCTTTCTTAATTCTTTCTTACTTCTTTCTAACTTCTTTCTTTCTTACATCTTTCTTACTTCTTTCTTCTTTCTTACTTCTTTCTTACTTCTTTCTGAGTTCCTTCTTACTTCTTTCTTACTTCTTTCATACTTCTTTCTTACTTCTTTCTTACTTCTTTCTTACTACTTTCTTACTTCTTTCTTTCTTCTTTCTTACTTCTTTCTTACTTCTTTCTTACTTCTTTCTTACTTCTTTCTTACTTCTTTCTTACTTCTTTCTAACTTCCTTCTTACTTCTTTCTAACTTCTTTCTTTCTTTCCTACTTATCTCTTACTTCTTTCTTACTTCTTTCTTACTTCTTTCTTTCTTCTTTCTTTCTTCTTACTTTCTTCTTTCTTACTTCTTTCTTTCTTCTTTCTTTCTTACTTCTTTCTTCTTTCTTCCTTACTTCTTTCTTACTTCTTTCTTACTTCTTTCTTACTTCTTTCTTCTTTCTTTCTTCTTTCTTTCTTACTTTTTTCTTACTTCTTTCTTACTTCTTTCTTACTTCTTTCTTACTACTTTCTTACTTCTTTCTTTCTTCTTTCTTACTTCTTTCTTACTTCTTTGTTACTTCTTTCTTACTTCTTTCTTACTTCTTTCTTTTCCTCTTTCTTTCTTCTTTCTTTCTTCTTTCTTTCTTCTTTCTTACTTCTTTCTTACTTCTTTCTTACTTCTTTCTTACTTCTTTCTTTTCTCTTTCTTTCTTCTTTCTTTCTTCTTTCTTTCTTCTTTCTTACTTCTTTCTTACTTCTTTCTTTCTTCTTTCTTACTTCTTTCTTTCTAACCTCTATCTTACTTCTTTCTTACTTCTTTCTTACTTCTTTCTAACTTCTTTCTTTCTTCTTTCTTTCTTCTCTCTTTCTTCTTTCTTTCTTAATTCTTTCTTACTTCTTTCTTACATCTTTCTTACTTCTTTCTTACTTCTTTCTTACTTCTTTCTTACTTCTTTCTTACTTCTTTCTTACTTCTTTCTGAATTCCTTCTTACTTCTTTCTTACTTCTTTCATACTTCTTTCTTACTTCTTTCTTACTTCTTTCTTACTACTTTCTTACTTCTTTCTTTCTTCTTTCTTACTTCTTTCTTACTTCTTTCTTACTTCTTTCTTACATCTTTCTTACTTCTTTCTTACTTCTTTCTAACTTCCTTCTTACTTCTTTCTTAATTCTTTCTAACTTCTTTCTTTCTTTCTTACTTATTTCTTACTTCTTTCTTACTTCTTTCTTACTTCTTTCTAACTTCTTTCTTAAATCTTTCTTACTTCTTTCTAACTTCTTTCTTTCTTCTTTCTTTCTTACATCTTTCTTACTTCTTTCTTACTTCTTTCTTCCTTATTTCTTTCTTACATCTTTCTTACTTCTTTCTTACTTCTTTCTTACTTCTTTCTTACTTCTCCTTACTTCTTTCTTTCTTACTTCTTTCTTACTTCTTTCTTACTTCTTTCTTACTTCTTTCTTCTTTCTTTCTTCTTTCTTTCTTACTTCTTTCTTACTTCTTTCTTACTTCTTTCTTACTACTTTCTTACTTCTTTCTTTCTTCTTTCTTACTTCTTTCTTACTTCTTTCTTACTTCTTTCTTACTTCTTTCTTACTTCTTTCTTTCTTCTTTCTTTCTTCTTTCTTTCTTCTTTCTTTCTTCTTTCTTACTTCTTTCTTACTTCTTTCTTACTTTTTTCTTCTTTCTTACTTCTTTCTAACTTCTTTCTTACGTCTTTCTTACTTCTTTCTTACTTCTTTCTTACGTCTTTCTTTCTTCTTTCTTTCTCACTTCTTTCTAACTTCTTTCTTTCTTCTTTCTTTCTTACTTCTTTCTTACTTCTTTCTAACTTCTTTCTTTCTTCTTTCTTTCTTCTTTCTTTCTTCTTCTTTCTTTCTTCTTTCTTACTTCTTTCTTACTTCTTTCTTTCTTCTTTCTTACTTCTTTCTTTCTTACTTCTTTCTTACTTCTTTCTTACTTCTTTCTTACTTCTTTCTTACTTCTTTCTTTCTTACTTCTTTCTTACTTCTTTCTTTCTTCTTTCTTTCTTACTCCTTTCTTACTTCTTTCTTACTTCTTTCTAACTTATTTCTTACTTCTTTCTTACTTCTTTCTTACTTCTTTCTAACTTCTTTCTTTCTTCTTTCTTTCTTCTTTCTTTCTTACTTCTTTTTACTTCTTTCTTTCTTACTTCTTTCTTACTTCTTTCTTACTTCTTTCTTACTTCTTTCTTACTTCTTTCTTCTTTCTTTCTTACTTCTTTCTTACTTCTTTCTTACTTCTTTCCTACTTCTTTCTTACTTCTTTCTTACTTCTTTCTAACTTCTTTCTTTCTTCTTTCTTTCTTATTTCTTTCTTCTTTCTTTCTTACTTCTTTCTTACTTCTTTCTTTCTTCTTTCTTACTTCTTTCTTACTTCTTTCTTTCTTACTTCTTTATTACTTCTTTCTTACTTCTTTCTTACTTCTTTCTTCTTTCTTTCTTTCTTCTTTCTTACATCTTTCTTTCTTCTTTCTTAATCTTCTTTCTTTCTTTCTTCTTCTTTCTTACTTCTTTCTTCTTTCTTACTTCTTTCTTCTTTCTTTCTTACTTCTTTCTTACTTCTTTCTTACTTCTTTCTTCATTCGTTCTTACTTCTTTCTTACTTCTTTCTTACTTCTTTCTTCTTTCTTTCTTCTTTCTTTCTTACTTCTTTCTTACTTCTTTCTTACTTCTTTCTTACTACTTTCTTACTTCTTTCTTTCTTCTTTCTTACTTCTTTCTTACTTCTTTCTTACTACTTTCTTACTTCTTTCTTTCTTCTTTCTTTCTTTCTTTCTTCTTTCTTTCTTCTTTCTTACTTCTTTCTTACTTCTTTCTTCTTTCTTTCTTACTTCTTTCTTTCTAACCTCTTTCTTACTTCTTTCTTACTTCTTTCTGACTTCTTTCTTACTTCTTTCTTCTTCTTCTTCTTACTTCTTTCTTACTTCTCTTTCTTCTTTCTTACTTCTTTCTTTCTAACCTCTTTCTTACTTCTTTCTTACTTCTTTCTTACTTCTTTCTTACTTCTTTCTTACTACGTTTCTTACTTCTTTCTTTCTTCTTTCCTTTCTTTCTTTTCTTCTTTCTTTCTTCTTTCTTACTTCTTTCTTACTCTTTCTTACTACTTTCTTACTTCTTTGTTACTTCTTTCTTACTTCTTTCTTACTTCTTTCTTTCTCCTCTTTCTTTCTTCTTCTTTCTTCTTCTTTCTTTCTTCTTTCTTACTTCTTTGTTACTTCTTTCTTACTTCTTTCTTACTTCTTTCTTTTCTCTTTCTTTCTTCTTTCTTTCTTCTTTCTTCCTTCTTCCTTACTTCTTTCTTTCTTACTTCTTTCTTACTTCTTTCTTACTTCTTTCTTACTTCTTTCTTCCTTCTTCCTTACTTCTTTCTTTCTTAATTCTTTCTTACTTCTTTCTTACTTCTTTCTTACCTCTTTCTTACTTCTTTCTTACTTCTTTCTTACTTCTTTCTTCTCTCTTTCTTACTTCTTTATTACTTCTTTCTTACTTCTTTCTTACCTCTTTCTTCTTTCTTTCTTTCTTCTTTCTTACTTCTTTCTTACATCTTTCTTACTTCTTTCTTACTTCTTTCTTCATTCGTTCTTACTTCTTTCTTACTTCTTTCTTACATCTTTCTTACTTCTTTCTTTCTTCTTTCTTACTTCTTTCTTACTTCTTTCTTCATTCCTTCTTACTTCTTTCTTACTTCTTTCTTACTTCTTTCTTACTTCTTTCTTTCTCTTTCTTTCTTCTTTCTTACTTCTTACTTTCTTCTTTCATTCTTATTTCTTTCTTCTTTCTTCCTTACTTCTTTCTTACTTATTTCTTACTTCTTTCTTTCTTATTTCTTTCTTCTTTCTTACTTCTTTCTTACTTCTTTCTAACTTCTTTCTTACTTCTTTCTTACTTCTTTCTAACTTCTTTCTTTCTTACATCTTTCTTACTTCTTTCTTACTTCTTTCTTACTTCTTTCTTACTTCTTTCTAAGTTCCTTCTTACTTTTTCTTACTTCTTTCTTACCTCTTTCTTACTTCTTTCTTACTTATTCTTACTACTTTCTTACTTCTTTCTTTCTTCTTTCTTACTTTCTTACTTCTTTCTTACTTCTTTCTTACATCTTTCTTACTTCTTTCTTACTTCTTTCTTACTTCTTTCTAACTTCCTTCTTACTTCTTTCTTACTTCTTTCTAACTTCTTTCTTTCTTTCTTACTTAATTCTTACTTCTTTCTTACTTCTTTTTACTTCTTTCGAACTTCTTTCTTAAATCTTTCTTACTTCTTTCTAACTTCTTTCTTTCTTTATTCTTACTTCTTCCTTACTTCTTTCTTTCTTACTTCTTTCTTACTTCTTTCTTACTTCTTTCTTACCTCTTTCTTACTTCTTTCTTACTTCTTTCTTACTTCTTTCTTCTTTCTTACTTCTATCTTACTTCTTTCTTACTTCTTTCTTCATTCCTTCTTACTTCTTTCTTACTTGTTTCTTACTCCTTTCTTACTTGTTTCTTAGTTCTTTCTTTCTTACTTCTTTCTTACTTCTAACTTCTTTCTTTCTTCTTTCTTTCTTCATCTTTCTTCTTTCTTTCTTACTTCTTTCTTACTTCTTTCTTACTTCTTTCTTACTTCTTTCTTACTTCTTCTTTCTTCTTTCTTACTTCTTTCTTTCTTCTTTCTTACTTCCTTATTACTTTTTTCTTACTTCTTTCTTACTTCTTTCTTTCTTCTTTCTTACTTCTCTCTTACTTCTTTCTTACTTCTTTCTTACTTCTTTATAACTTCTTTTTCTTCTTTCTTTCTTCTTTCTTTCTTACTTATTTCTTACTTCTTTCTTACTTCTTTCTTCTTTCTTACTTCTTTCTAACTTCTTTCTTACGTCTTTCTTACTTCTTTCTTACTTCTTTCTTTCTTCTTTCTTTCTCACTACTTTCTTACTTCTTTCTTACTTCTTTCTTTCTTACTTCTTTCTTACTTCTTTCTAACCTCTTTCTTTCTTCTTTTCTTACTTCTTTCTACTTCTTTCTAACTTCTTTCTTTCTTATTTCTTTCTTCTTTCTTTCTTCTTTCTTTCTTAATTCTTTCTTACTTCTTTCTTACTTCTTTCTTACTTCTTTCTTTCTTCTTTCTTTCTTCTTTCTTTCTTCATTCTTTTTTCTTTCTTACTTCTTTCTTACTTCTTTCTTTCTTCTTTCTTTTTTCTTTCTTCTTACTCCTTTCTTACTTCTTTCTTACTTCTTTCTAACTTCTTTCTTACTTCTTTCTTACTTCTTTTCTAACTTCTTTCTTTCTTCTTTTCTTTCTTCTTTCTTTCTCTTACTTCTTTCTTACTTCTTTCTTTCTTATTTCTTTCTCCTTTCTTACTTCTTTCTTACTTCTTTCTAACTTCTTTCTTACTTCTTTCTTACTTCTTTCTAACTTCTTTCTTTCTTACATCTTTCTTACTTCTTTCTTACTTCTTTCTTACTTCTTTCTTACTTCTTTCTTTTTCTTACTTCTTTCTCACTTCTTTCTTTCTTCTTTCTTTCTTACATCTTTATACTTCTTTCTTACTTCTTTCTTCCTTATTTCTTTCTTACATCTTTCTTACTTCTTTCTTACTTCTTTCTTACTTCTTTCTTACTTCTTTCTGACTTCTTTCTTACTTCTTTCTTACTTCTTTCTTACTTTTTTCTTCTTTCTTTCTTTCTTCTTTCTTACTTCTTTCTTACTTCTTTCACATTCCTTCTTACTTCTTTCTTACTTGTTTCTTACTTCTTTCTTACTTGTTTCTTACTTCTTTCTTTCTTACTTCTTTCTTACTTCTTTCTAACTTCTTTCTTTCTTCTTTCTTTCTTCTTTCTTTCTTACTTATTTCTTACTTCTTTCTTACTTCTTCTTCTTTCTTACTTCTTTCTAACTTCTTTCTTACGTCTTTCTTACTTCTTTCTTACTTCTTTCTTTCTTCTTTCTTTCTCACTACTTTCTTACTTCTTTCTTACTTCTTTCTTTCTTACTTCTTTCTTACTTCTTTCTAACCTCTTCTTACTTCTTCTTACTTCTTTCTTCTCACTTCCTTCTTACTTCTTTCTAACTTCTTTCTTACTCTTTCTTACTTCTTTCTTTCTTCTTTCTACTTCTTTCTTTCTTCTTTCTTACTTCTTTCTTACTTCTTTCTTACTTCTTTCTTACTTCTTTCTTCATTACTTCTTACTTCTTTCTTACTTCTTTCTTACTTCTTTCTTACTTATTTCTTTCTTCTTTCTTAATTCTTTTTTCTTTCTTACTTCTTTCTTACTTCTTTCTTTCTTCTTTCTTTTTTCTTTCTTTCTTACTCCTTTCTTACTTCTTTCTTACTTCTTTCTAACTTCTTTCTTACTTCTTTCTTACTTCTTTCTAACTTCTTTCTTTCTTCTTTCTTTCTTCTTTCTTTCTTACTTCTTTCTTACTTCTTTCTTTCTTATTTCTTTCTCCTTTCTTACTTCTTTCTTACTTCTTTCTAACTTCTTTCTTACTTCTTTCTTACTTCTTCTAACTTCTTTCTTTCTTACATCTTTCTTACTTCTTTCTTACTTCTTTCTTACTTCTTTCTTACTTCTTTCTTACTTCTTTCTCACTTCTTTCTTTCTTCTTTCTTTCTTACATCTTTTTTACTTCTTTCTTACTTCTTTCTTCCTTATTTCTTTCTTACATCTTTCTTACTTCTTTCTTACTTCTTTCTTACTTCTTTCTTACTTCTTTCTGACTTCTTTCTTACTTCTTTCTTACTTCTTTCTTACTTTTTTCTTCTTTCTTTCTTTCTTCTTTCTTACTTCTTTCTTACTTCTTTCACATTCCTTCTTACTTCTTTCTTACTTGTTTCTTACTTCTTTCTTACTTGTTTCTTACTTCTTTCTTTCTTACTTCTTTCTTACTTCTTTCTAACTTCTTTCTTTCTTCTTTCTTTCTTCTTTCTTTCTTACTTCTTTCTTACTTCTTTCTTACTTCTTTCTTACTTCTTTCTTACTTCTTTCTTTCTTCTTTCTTATTTCTTTCTTTTTTCTTTCTTACTTCTTTATTACTTCTTTCTTACTTCTTTCTTACTTCTTTCTTTCTTCTTTCTTACTTCTCTCTTACTTCTTTCTTAAATCTTTCTTACTTCTTTCTAACTTCTTTCTTTCTTCTTTCTTTCTTACATCTTTTTTACTTCTTTCTTACTTCTTTCTTCTTTCTTACTTCTTTCTAACTTCTTTCTTACGTCTTTCTTACTTCTTTCTTACTTCTTTCTTTCTTCTTTCTTTCTCACTTCTTTCTTACTTCTTTCTTTCTTCTTCTCTTACTTCTTTCTTTCTTACTTCTTTCTTGCTTCTTTCTTTTTTCTTTCTTTCTTACTCCTTTCTTACTTCTTTCTTACTTCTTTCTAACTTCTTTCTTACTTCTTTCTTACTTCTTTCTAACTTCTTTCTTTCTTCTTTCTTTCTTCTTTCTTTCTTACTTCTTTCTTACTTCTTTCTTTCTTATTTCTTTCTTCTTTCTTACTTCTCTCTTACTTCTTTCTAACTTCTTTCTTACTTCTTTCTTATTTCTTTCTTACTTCTTTCTAACTTCCTTCTTACTTCTTTCTTACTTCTTTCTTACTTCTTTCTTACTTCTTTCTAACTTCCTTCTTACTTCTTTCTTACTTCTTTCTAACTTCTTTCTTTCTTCTTTATTTCTTACTTATTTCTTACTTCTTTCTTACTTCTTTCTTACTTCTTTCTAACTTCTTTCTTACTTCTTTCTTACTTCTTTCTTCCTTATTTCTTTCTTACATCTTTCTTACTTCTTTCTTACTTCTTTCTTACTTCTTTCTTACTTCTTTCTTACTTCTTTCTAACTTCTTTCTTACTTCTTTCTTACTTCTTCCTTACTTCTTTCTTTCTTACTTCTTTCTTACTTCTTTCGTACTTCTTTCTTACCTCTTTCTTACTTTTTTCTTACTTCTTCCTTACTTCTTTCTTCTTTCTATCTTACTTCTTTCTTACTTCTTTCTTCATTCCTTCTTACTTCTTTCTTACTTGATTCTTACTTCTATCTTACTTGTTTCTTACTTCTTTCTTTCTTACTTCTTTCTTACTTCTTTCTTCTTTCTTTCTTCTTAATTTCTTCTTTCTCTCTTACTTGTTTCTTACTTCTTTCTTACTTCTTTCTAACTTCTTTTTTCTTCTTTCTTTCTTCTTTCTTTCTTCTTTCTTTCTTACTTATTTCTTACTTCTTATTCTTTCTATACTTCTTTCTTACGTCTTTCTTACTTCTTTCTTACTTCTTTCTTACTTCTTTCTTTCTTCTTTCTTTCTCACTTCTTTCTAACTTCTTTCTTTCTTCTTTCTTTCTAACTTCTTTCTTACTTCTTTCTTACTTCTTTCTAACTTCTTTCTTTCTTCTTTCTTTCTTCTTTCTTTCTTCTTTCTTTCTTAATTCTTTCTTACTTCTTTATTACTTCTTTCTTACTTCTTTCTTTTTTCTTTGTTTCTTCTTTCTTTCTTCTTTCTTTCTTCTTTCTTACTTCTTTCTTACTTCTTTCTTTCTTCTTTCTTACTTCTTTCTTACTTCTTTCTTACTTCTTTCTTACTTCTTTCTTACTTCTTTCTTACTTCTTTCTTTCTTACTTCTTTCTTACTTCTTTCTTACTTCTTTCTTTCTTCTTTCTTTCTTACGCCTTTCTTACTTCTTTCTTACTTCTTTCTAACTTCTTTCTTACTTCTTTCTTACTTCTTTCTAACTTCTTTCTTTCTTCTTTCTTTCTTCTTTCTTTCTTACTTCTTTCTTTCTTACTTCTTTCTTACTTCTTTCTTACTTCTTTCTTACTTCTTTCTTACTTCTTTCTTACTTCTTTCTTCTTTCTTTCTTTCTTCTTTCTTACTTCTTTCTTACTTCTTTCTTACTTCTTTCTTACTTCTTTCTTACTTCTTTCTAACTTCTTTCTTTCTTCTTTCTTTATTCTTTCTTTATTCTTTCTTTCTTCTTTCTTTCTTACTTCTTTCTTACTTGTTTCTTACTTCTTTCTTACTTCTTTCTTACTTCTTTCTTCTTTCTTTCTTCTTTCTTTCTTACTTCTTTCTTACTTCTTTCTTACTTATTTCTTACTACTTTCTTACTTCTTTCTTTCTTCTTTCTTACTTCTTTCTTACTTCTTTCTTACTTCTTTCTTCATTCCTTCTTAATTCTTTCTTACTTCTTTCTTACTTCTTTCTTTTCTCTTTCTTTCTTCTTTCTTTCTTCTTTCTTTCTTCTTTCTTACTTCTTTCTTACTTCTTTCTTACTTCTTTCTTACTTCTTTCTTTTCTCTTTCTTTCTTCTTTCTTTCTTCTTTCTTTCTTCTTTCTGACTTCTTTCTTACTTCTTTCTTTCTTCTTTCTTACTTCTTTCTTTCTAACCTCTATCTTACTTCTTTCTTACTTCTTTCTTACTTCTTTCTAACTTCTTTCTTTCTTCTTTCTTTCTTCTTTCTTTCTTCTTTCTTTCTTAATTCTTTCTTACTTCTTTCTTACTTCTTTCTTACTTCTTTCTTCTTTCTTTCTTACTTCTTTCTTACTTCTTTCTTTCTTCTTTCTTTCTTCTTTCTTACTTCTTTCTTACTTCTTTCTTACTTCTTTCTTTTCTCTTTCTTTCTTCTTTCTTTCTTCTTTCTTTCTTCTTTCTGACTTTTTTCTTACTTCTTTCTTTCTTCTTTCTTTCTTCTTTCTTTCTAACCTCTATCTTACTTCTTTCTTACTTCTTTCTTACTTCTTTCTAACTTCTTTCTTTCTTCTTTCTTTATTCTTTCTTTCTTCTTTCTTTCTTAATTATTTCTTACTTCTTTCTTACTTCTTTCTTACTTCTTTCTTTCTTCTTTCTTTCTTCTTTCTTTCTTCTTTCTTACTTCTTTCTTAATTCTTTCTTTCTTTTTTCTTACTTCTTTCTTTCTTACTTCTTTCTTACTTCTTTCTTACTTCTTTCTAACTTCTTTCTTTCTTACTTCTTTCTTACTTCTTTCTTTCTTCTTTCTTTTTTCTTTCTTTCTTACTCCTTTCTTACTTCTTCCTTACTTCTTCCTAACTTCTTTCTTACTTCTTTCTTACTTCTTTCTAAATTCTTTCTTTCTTCTTTCTTTCTTCTTTCTTTCTTACTTCTTTCTTACTTCTTTCTTTCTTACTTCTTTCTTACTTCTTTCTTACTTCTTTCTTACTTCTTTCTTCTTTCTTACTTCTCTCCTCTTTATTTCTTACTTCTTTCTTACTTCTTTCTTCCTTCTTTCTTATTTCTTTCTTACTTCTTTCTTACATCTTTCTTCATTCCTTCTTACTTCTTTCTTACTTCTTTCTTACTTCTTTCTTACTTCTTTCTTTCTTCTTTCTTTCTTCTTTCTTTCTTCTTTCTTACTTCTTTCTTTCTTCTTTCTTTCTTACTTCTTTCTTCTTTCTTCCTTACTTCTTTCTTACTTATTTCTTACTTCTTTCTTTCTTATTTCTTTCTTCTTTCTTACTTCTTTCTTACTTCTTTCTAACTTCTTTCTTACTTCTTTCTTACTTCTTTCTAACTTCTTTCTTTCTTACATCTTTCTTACTTCTTTCTTCTTTCTTACTTCTTTCTTACTTCTTTCTGAGTTCCTTCTTACTTCTTTCTTAGTTCTTTCATACTTCTTTCTTACTTCTTTCTTACTTATTTCTTACTACTTTCTTACTTCTTTCTTTCTTCTTTCTTACTTCTTTCTTACTTCTTTCTTACTTCTTTCTTACTTCTTTCTTACTTCTTTCTTACTTCTTTCTAACTTCCTTCTTACTTCTTTCTAACTTCTTTCTTTCTTTCCTACTTATCTCTTACTTCTTTCTTACTTCTTTCTTACTTCTTTCTTTCTTCTTTCTTTCTTCTTACTTTCTTCTTTCTTACTTCTTTCTTTCTTCTTTCTTTCTTACTTCTTTCTTCTTTCTTCCTTACTTCTTTCTTACTTCTTTCTTACTTCTTTCTTACTTCTTTCTTCTTTCTTTCTTCTTTCTTTCTTACTTTTTTCTTACTTCTTTCTTACTTCTTTCTTACTTCTTTCTTACTACTTTCTTACTTCTTTCTTTCTTCTTTCTTACTTCTTTCTTACTTCTTTGTTACTTCTTTCTTACTTCTTTCTTACTTCTTTCTTTTCTCTTTCTTTCTTCTTTCTTTCTTCTTTCTTTCTTCTTTCTTACTTCTTTCTTACTTCTTTCTTGCTTCTTTCTTACTTCTTTCTTTTCTCTTTGTTTCTTCTTTCTTTCTTCTTTCTTTCTTCTTTCTTACTTCTTTCTTACTTCTTTCTTCTTCTTTCTTACTTCTTTCTTTCTAACCTCTATCTTACTTCTTTCTTACTTCTTTCTTACTTCTTTCTAACTTCTTTCTTTCTTCTTTCTTTCTTCTCTCTTTCTTCTTTCTTTCTTAATTCTTTCTTACTTCTTTCTTACATCTTTCTTACTTCTTTCTTACTTCTTTCTTACTTCTTTCTTACTTCTTTCTTACTTCTTTCTTACTTCTTTCTGAATTCCTTCTTACTTCTTTCTTACTTCTTTCATACTTCTTTCTTACTTCTTTCTTACTTCTTTCTTACTACTTTCTTACTTCTTTCTTTCTTCTTTCTTACTTCTTTCTTACTTCTTTCTTACTTCTTTCTTACATCTTTCTTACTTCTTTCTTACTTCTTTCTAACTTCCTTCTTACTTCTTTCTTAATTCTTTCTAACTTCTTTCTTTCTTTCTTACTTATTTCTTACTTCTTTCTTACTTCTTTCTTACTTCTTTCTAACTTCTTTCTTAAATCTTTCTTACTTCTTTCTAACTTCTTTCTTTCTTCTTTCTTTCTTACATCTTTCTTACTTCTTTCTTACTTCTTTCTTCCTTATTTCTTTCTTACATCTTTCTTACTTCTTTCTTACTTCTTTCTTACTTCTTTCTTACTTCTTCCTTACTTCTTTCTTTCTTACTTCTTTCTTACTTCTTTCTTACTTCTTTCTTACTTCTTTCTTCTTTCTTTCTTCTTTCTTTCTTACTTCTTTCTTACTTCTTTCTTACTTCTTTCTTACTACTTTCTTACTTCTTTCTTTCTTCTTTCTTACTTCTTTCTTACTTCTTTCTTACTTCTTTCTTACTTCTTTCTTACTTCTTTCTTTCTTCTTTCTTTCTTCTTTCTTTCTTCTTTCTTTCTTCTTTCTTACTTCTTTCTTACTTCTTTCTTACTTTTTTCTTCTTTCTTACTTCTTTCTAACTTCTTTCTTACGTCTTTCTTACTTCTTTCTTACTTCTTTCTTACGTCTTTCTTTCTTCTTTCTTTCTCACTTCTTTCTAACTTCTTTCTTTCTTCTTTCTTTCTTACTTCTTTCTTACTTCTTTCTAACTTCTTTCTTTCTTCTTTCTTTCTTCTTTCTTTCTTCTTTCTTTCTTCTTTCTTACTTCTTTCTTACTTCTTTCTTTCTTCTTTCTTACTTCTTTCTTTCTTACTTCTTTCTTACTTCTTTCTTACTTCTTTCTTACTTCTTTCTTACTTCTTTCTTTCTTACTTCTTTCTTACTTCTTTCTTTCTTCTTTCTTTCTTACTCCTTTCTTACTTCTTTCTTACTTCTTTCTAACTTATTTCTTACTTCTTTCTTACTTCTTTCTTACTTCTTTCTAACTTCTTTCTTTCTTCTTTCTTTCTTCTTTCTTTCTTACTTCTTTTTACTTCTTTCTTTCTTACTTCTTTCTTACTTCTTTCTTACTTCTTTCTTACTTCTTTCTTACTTCTTTCTTCTTTCTTTCTTACTTCTTTCTTACTTCTTTCTTACTTCTTTCCTACTTCTTTCTTACTTCTTTCTTACTTCTTTCTAACTTCTTTCTTTCTTCTTTCTTCTTATTTCTTTCTTCTTTCTTTCTTACTTCTTTCTTACTTCTTTCTTTCTTCTTTCTTACTTCTTTCTTACTTCTTTCTTTCTTACTTCTTTATTACTTCTTTCTTACTTCTTTCTTACTTCTTTCTTCTTTCTTTCTTTCTTCTTTCTTACATCTTTCTTTCTTCTTTCTTAATTCTTTCTTTCTTCTTTCTTTCTTACTTCTTTCTTACTTCTTTCTTCTTTCTTACTTCTTTCTTCTTTCTTTCTTACTTCTTTCTTACTTCTTTCTTACTTCTTTCTTCATTCGTTCTTACTTCTTTCTTACTTCTTTCTTACTTCTTTCTTCTTTCTTTCTTCTTTCTTTCTTACTTCTTTCTTACTTCTTTCTTACTTCTTTCTTACTACTTTCTTACTTCTTTCTTTCTTCTTTCTTACTTCTTTCTTACTTCTTTCTTACTACTTTCTTACTTCTTTCTTTCTTCTTTCTTTCTTTCTTTCTTCTTTCTTTCTTCTTTCTTACTTCTTTCTTACTTCTTTCTTCTTTCTTTCTTACTTCTTTCTTTCTAACCTCTTTCTTACTTCTTTCTTACTTCTTTCTGACTTCTTTCTTACTTCTTTCTTTCTTCTTTCTTACTTCTTTCTTACTTCTTTCTTTCTTCTTTCTTACTTCTTTCTTTCTAACCTCTTTCTTACTTCTTTCTTACTTCTTTCTTACTTCTTTCTTACTTCTTTCTTACTACTTTCTTACTTCTTTCTTTCTTCTTTCTTTCTTTCTTTCTTCTTTCTTTCTTCTTTCTTACTTCTTTCTTACTTCTTTCTTACTACTTTCTTACTTCTTTGTTACTTCTTTCTTACTTCTTTCTTACTTCTTTCTTTTCTCTTTCTTTCTTCTTTCTTTCTTCTTTCTTTCTTCTTTCTTACTTCTTTCTTACTTCTTTCTTACTTCTTTCTTACTTCTTTCTTTTCTCTTTCTTTCTTCTTTCTTTCTTCTTTCTTTCTTCTTTCTTACTTCTTTCTTACTTCTTTCTTTCTTCTTTCTTACTTCTTTCTTTCTAACCTCTATCTTACTTCTTTCTTACTTCTTTCTTACTTCTTTCTAACTTCTTTCTTTCTTCTTTCTTTCTTCTCTCTTTCTTCTCTCTTTCTTAATTCTTTCTTACTTCTTTCTTACATCTTTCTTACTTCTTTCTTACTTCTTTCTTACTTCTTTCTTACTTCTTTATTACTTCTTTCTGAATTCCTTCTTACTTCTTTCTTACTTCTTTCATACTTCTTTCTTACTTCTTTCTTACTTCTTTCTTACTACTTTCTTACTTCTTTCTTTCTTCTTTCTTACTTCTTTCTTACTTCTTTCTTACTTCTTTCTTACATCTTTCTTACTTCTTTCCTACTTCTTTCTAACTTCCTTCTTACTTCTTTCTTAATTCTTTCTAACTTCTTTCTTTCTTTCTTACTTATTTCTTACTTCTTTCTTACTTCTTTCTTACTTCTTTCTAACTTCTTTCTTAAATCTTTCTTACTTCTTTCTAACTTCTTTCTTTCTTCTTTCTTTCTTACATCTTTCTTACTTCTTTCTTACTTCTTTCTTCCTTATTTCTTTCTTACATCTTTCTTACTTCTTTCTTACTTCTTTCATACTTCTTTCTTACTTCTTTCTTACTTCTTTCTAACTTCTTTCTTACTTCTTTCTTACTTCTTCCTTACTTCTTTCTTTCTTACTTCTTTCTTACTTCTTTCTTACTTCTTTCTTACTTCTTTCTTCTTTCTTTCTTCTTTCTTTCTTACTTCTTTCTTACTTCTTTCTTACTTCTTTCTTACTACTTTCTTACTTTTTTCTTTCTTCTTTCTTACTTCTTTCTTACTTCTTTCTTACTTCTTTCTTACTTCTTTCTTACTTCTTTCTTTCTTCTTTCTTTCTTCTTTCTTTCTTCTTTCTTTCTTCTTTCTTACTTCTTTCTTACTTCTTTCTTACTTTTTTCTTCTTTCTTACTTCTTTCTAACTTCTTTCTTACGTCTTTCTTACTTCTTTCTTACTTCTTTCTTACGTCTTTCTTTCTTCTTTCTTTCTTCTTTCTTTCTTCTTTCTTTCTTCTTTCTTACTTCTTTCTTACTTCTTTCTTTCTTCTTTCTTACTTCTTTCTTTCTTACTTCTTTCTTACTTCTTTCTTACTTCTTTCTTACTTCTTTCTTACTTCTTTCTTTCTTACTTCTTTCTTACTTCTTTCTTTCTTCTTTCTTTCTTACTCCTTTCTTACTTCTTTCTTACTTCTTTCTAACTTCTTTCTTACTTCTTTCTTACTTCTTTCTTACTTCTTTCTTCTTTCTTTCCTACTTCTTTCTTACTTCTTTCTTACTTCTTTCCTACTTCTTTCTTACTTCTTTCTTACTTCTTTCTTTCTTCTTTCTTTCTTACTTCTTTCTTACTTCTTTCTTTCTTACTTCTTTCTTACTTCTTTCTTACTTCTTTCTTACTTCTTTCTTACTTCTTTCTTCTTTCTTTCTTACTTCTTTCTTACTTCTTTCTTACTTCTTTCCTACTTCTTTCTTACTTCTTTCTTACTTCTTTCTAACTTCTTTCTTTCTTCTTTCTTTCTTATTTCTTTCTTCTTTCTTTCTTACTTCTTTCTTACTTCTTTCTTTCTTCTTTCTTACTTCTTTCTTACTTCTTTCTTTCTTACTTCTTTATTACTTCTTTCTTACTTCTTTCTTACTTCTTTCTTCTTTCTTTCTTTCTTCTTTCTTACATCTTTCTTTCTTCTTTCTTAATTCTTTCTTTCTTCTTTCTTTCTTACTTCTTTCTTACTTCTTTCTTCTTTCTTACTTCTTTCTTCTTTCTTTCTTACTTCTTTCTTACTTCTTTCTTACTTCTTTCTTCATTCGTTCTTACTTCTTTCTTACTTCTTTCTTACTTCTTTCTTCTTTCTTTCTTCTTTCTTTCTTACTTCTTTCTTACTTCTTCCTTACTTCTTTCTTACTACTTTCTTACTTCTTTCTTTCTTCTTTCTTACTTCTTTCTTACTTCTTTCTTACTACTTTCTTACTTCTTTCTTTCTTCTTTCTTTCTTTCTTTCTTCTTTCTTTCTTCTTTCTTACTTCTTTCTTACTTCTTTCTTTCTTCTTTCTTACTTCTTTCTTTCTAACCTCTTTCTTACTTCTTTCTTACTTCTTTCTGACTTCTCTCTTACTTA